>NC_134704.1:54966754-55069254 GCF_043290135.1 Rhipicephalus microplus | reverse complement strand
AGCTTGGGCTAGTTGGTATGGTCTTTCGTGTCCTTCTTGTCTCTGTGTCGTCGTTTTGGGTTCACTTTCGGAGTTTCGTTGTAGGTGTATATTGCACTGAGAGCGTCAACAGGCGTTTCAATAAAAAGGTTCGAATAAGCAACAGTAAGGGACGTTTCACCAGTTACGTAGAAGGTAATGTACCGGGCTGCTGTATAGTTCCCGTTTCTTGGAAATCTAAAGAACGGTGCACTGTCCTTTGTATGAGGCGAGGGAGTGCTGCTGTCAGTCCAATAGTTTAGCCCTCGACTCTCGCAAAGGTTGCACCTTTACGGTATTAAGAACATATATCGCTGCTGATCACTCCATCGGGGATAACGGTGGCCATCGACACGACGTTGTGCACAGTGTAATGTGAGGACCGACGGGACACACAGACCACCTTGACGTCATGACCTATACAGCTTAATTCATACAACTTATTTCGGATTGTGAGCCGCAATATACCTCGTTTCTCCTGTCTCAGCAATACTAATAAGCCAGTGTAGATAAAAGCAATGGCATGCGTTGCCTCGCTTTTGTGCGCTGATCATTTCCTATAGGCAAAGCGCTAGATTATAGCCACAACAATACACCTTTTTCGTCTGCTTTCCTGGTTATAACTAGTGCTTTACGCGAAACATGATTAAAGTAAGAAAAAAAAAAACGCCAGGCCTGCGCGGCAGGCGTAGCACAGTCACAGTGAAAGCTAGAAGAGCGGCATTTAAGAGCCTTTTTCAAAACACTCATTGGCTAACTACTGCAAGCACACTTGCTTGGTACCCACTAAGGCATTAATAATAAAGTTTTGGCTAGTAGGCCAGCATTCGATATGCTATTTTTCATCATTATTCTGAGAAGCGTGGTATCCGCTAAACACTTGCAAGGAATTTCGTGCCAATTGTTCATGCAGTGGCAGACGACGATGAGGAATTATGGCTGATGTGGGTATGCGCCACAGTTAATAGGGAAACAAGAACAAGCTTTTGTAATGGGTTGGAGCATTAGACGGCCCACTCGTTATGCTATTTGCATTGGACGACTACTGGTTGTTCTTTCGCTGTTGTAAAACGCTTTATAGATTGCTTTCCGGACATCAAGCCTGCCTAAGGCAAATCTAACAACAAGTTACAAGCACCGGTGTAGATCAGTGGTAGAATACTGAGCTGGACCCCAGGCGGACCCGGGATCGAGCGCCACTGTGTCATTTGTGCAGGATTTTTTTTTTCCAATTTTGCGCCATGTCGTTACGGACACCGGCGGCGGCGGTGGACAACATGCAACTGCGCGTGGCCCGAAAGGTGATCTCATAACAGATTTCGCTGTAAAATACGGCAGATACCATGTACCTGGGAATCGGTGCTATGGGAAGCATGCAGAGGGAAGGTGACCAAGTTGATTTTTTTTTTATTTAGCGACACATCAGGAAATGACGCTAAATATATATGTACAAGCGTTGCACACACAGACGTATGTTGAAGGGTTGCAGATGTTTATATTTAACCAGTGGTTTGCACTTGCGCAACGATGCCAATTGGAACCTGCGTATTAGCAACACCAGAACCTGATATGAAGCGCTTACGCCCGCAAGAATGCCGGCCCTGGACACTGCTACATGAATCAACTTCAGCGCAGGGCAACTAACCACAATTTAGGTTAACCTGACTTGACAGTTGCATCAAAGGAATACATATGTAATGTTTATAAAATTGGGTATATGCATCACTGCAACCGCCCTTGATGTATCACGAAGATTATAACGTCTATTTGAAAAGTAGTTTCGAGACCTGGCGTAGCTCTGTGGTAAAATGCTTCATTGCCACGCAGAATGCGTGGGTTTGATTCCAGCTGGGACCCTGACATTAATTCTTTGCATTCTTTGTGTCGACACTATAGATATCGGGTATTTCTTATCGCTCGCGCGTTAAAATTCCCCATGTGTGTTTTTGTCGTTCCTGGGTAGATACTAAGTGTCAATCACCTGTAGTACATACCCGCATACCAGAGGCACATACCCACCTCTGAGTATCTGCCAGTCTCTGGCGGGACGTGTTTGACGACGTACGTGACGAGATTGTGACTTTGTCTTGACCAGCGCGTCATATTCGTCAAACCATCTTACCCTTCCATGCTAATTTGGTTTACGCCAAATTAAGGGGGCGAGAACGAGTTCACGCAAACGTAAGCGGATAGATAGATAGATAGATAGATAGATAGATAGATAGATAGATAGATAGATAGATAGATAGATAGATAGATAGATAGATAGATAGATAGATAGATAGATAGATAGATAGATAGATAGATAGATAGATAGATAGATAGATAGATAGATAGATAGATAGATACGCTCAATGTCGCCGATGTTTGCTAAGAAATGCTTCCCATTTAAAAGAGAAGCTCGAGGTAAAGAAGCTGAGACTTATAGGGTAATTCACCGAGGCAGCTCTTGAGTACTATACCTCGCGAAGCTTCCTCTAGTCGCGTTAAGGGCTTGAACAATAGCCCCAGAAGGATGCTTAAAGATGGTCCCTGTGAAAGGCACATGGACCAATATGCTTCCGTGTACACTGCAGAAGTCCGAGCTGTGAGAAGCCGAGTTTCATTAGCCGAGCACAGCAATTACACACAGGCATGGGTCGCATGGTTGGACATGCGCAGTTAGTTTATTCTTTGGCGATTATTGACTTGTTTCTTTCGCTCTTTCTCTCACACTGGATTTTAATTGCTTGCTCTTTTTTTATTGATAATTGTACCATCTTAAGGGCAGATCACCTGCACGCGCTCCACATAAACGGAGACCGCCGTGTATACTAGAAGGAGAGGCAGATCCATCACAGCGCCGTGCGAAAAGCAAGACGAACCAAAACTGCAGCTGTTTCAGGCAAAACGTTGACCTCGTCTCTGCGTAATTCATTACCCACCTAACGTTCTCGCGAGCTCTCGTTTGGACGCGTGAGACGACGGCGTGTAAATGGCGTGCCGAGCTGCCAACTCTGAGACGGATGAGGGAGTTCCACTCCCCTCCCCCGTCTCCCCCCATTGCCCACCTTTCCTAGTGGCTCTCGACTTGTTTTCACCCGCGGCGTTCAAGAACGCGGCCGTGTCGAATCCAAGGTGCTGCCACCATGGACCACCGCTCAGAAATCGGTTGGTCGGCGCTTGTAACATGGCCTCGTAGTGTACATGTATACAGTTTCGCCTCCGGATCGGGTAGGAAGGAACCAGCTGCTTCCGCCCGGCACCAGCGCCGAGAGAATGGTCCGATGGGGCCTGTCTACCGTTTAGCTCTCACCGTCGAACGCCGTTTAAAACAAGACAATACACACTCAAGAAAACGAAAACTGCAGGCATATAAATGAAGCGACGATATACGAAAGAAGAACCACGGACGCTTTATAGCCGGTTGCAACTAAGGAGGTTTTAACCCCCTTGGTTCATCCTAAGCATCCTAAAAATAAAATTTAAATACAAATAAAATACTAATGCAAATACAAGTGCTGCCTCCAAAACTGTGGCTCAACAGCCATTCTTCAGCTGTGAGAGAGAGTCGGGCTACGTAGTTTCCATTGCAACCAGTACTTTTTCGTTGCTAACATGAATACTACGCGCAGTAACTATGAAATGTTCGACGTCCCTGCTTGAAAAATTACGTTCGACAGAGAGTGATGTTCAAATCTTTGTAGCAATTGCACAGGAAGTCAATGTTTCTTTATTGAAAACCAGCGGCCCCAACTTGAGTCTTTATAAACAAACCACCGATCTGACATGCACTTCGCGTCACAAAGACGCATGAAAGTGTAATTTGGGTTGGCCACCAAGTTGATGCATACTACGTAAAAGTATGTGCACCTGCCCGTTCAACCATTCGACCCTATGAATTTGTTGTTATGTTGATCTGAATTCTCCCTTTTGTTCCATGTGAAAATGTAGCTTTTGTGGTGATGTGATGTGCGATTGTGAAAATGTGAATGTATTCCTTAATACTGATCCATCTCGCATAACCTATGCTCTGTACACAGTGTAAATGGTGTTTTTTTTTCTAAACACGGACCTTATATATGCGGTTACTGGAATGGCTTTCCGCTCGCCCATGCATAGTAAGGTGCGAAGTACTGTAAGTCATTAAACACGTGTTCTAAACACAGCCATGTGCAAACCTACATACAATTGATGGTATGGCCTCGGTTTGGGTCGGCAGTGTGAACACAGTGGATCCCTAGTCGTATTGCACTGACGAACTCCTGAATAATCTCGTAGTGAACTCGTTCAAGACGTAATTTTTGTCAACAGGGCCTCATCAAATGTGAGACCTGCGGGACGTCTTTATGCTCTCCCATAGTAGAGTACCAAGTACTCTCAATCGTTTACCACTCTTTCTATACGCAAGTTTTCTCGGGGTGGGAGAGGTACGGCTGTAGGTGGAGCTTACATTTATTCTTAGGTCGTAAACGAATATATAGTTCACAAATTGACCAGTCGTTGAAGGTACCTCACATCGGACGCCATATGTTACTGTCGGCGTCGGTGGCGTAAACACAAACGATACGAAAAATTTTATCATGACATTACATGGTGACGTCAACACACGACATGGTGGCTTGGTTAATTTCGACCATTCACGGAGTCGGTAGATAGATAGATAGATAGATAGATAGATAGATAGATAGATAGATAGATAGATAGATAGATAGATAGATAGATAGATAGATAGATAGATAGATAGATAGACAGACAGACAGACAGACAGACAGACAGACAGACAGACAGACAGACAGACAGACAGACAGACAGACAGACAGACAGACAGACAGACAGACAGACAGACAGACAGACAGACAGACAGACAGACAGACAGACAGACAGACAGATAGATAGATAGATAGATAGATAGATAGATAGATAGATAGATAGATAGATAGATAGATAGATAGATAGATAGATAGATAGATAGATAGATAGATAGATAGATAGATAGATAGATAGATACGCTCAACGTCGCCGAAGTTCACTAAGAAATGCTTCGCATTTAAAATCATGAAAGCGGTGATTCACAAAGACGGCGCCACAAACTGTCGAGTTGACAAATCGACAAGCCGGTTGAGGAGGTCATTTTTTTTTGTTGTTTTTAGTCGCTAGGCGTGCCCAAAATGAAAGAAAGAAGGTTGCAGCCACTCTGGCTTCGAGTCCATCACGCACGTGGAACACGTGCTGGACTATGTGTAATGCAAGTTGCGTGAGCTCCTCCTTATTGAACTGCTCTTTGCGGGTCGCGTGGGGTTTCCGAGTCAACTGCAGCAATGTGGGACACACTCTCGATATAGGACGAACAAACTGCCTACAAGAGCAACAACTGAAGCGCTCTTTTTTTTTTTTTTGCTTAAGACGCGACAAACAAGAAAAGAAAGAATTAGACTCCCACAAACGCATACCACAGTTTACGGCGTCATGCACCGCGGTTATATACAGAACATGTGCGAACCCCGGGACAGGAGGCGAATTGACCCGGGATCGCCACACTCGCTCTGATGACCTGCCCGCCTTCTATATCCGCGCACTTTTGATGTGCTGTCTACAACGAGTTCGGCAACTCTACAGACCACGCTTGAAGAGAAAGGTTTACGGTACAGGAGGCGAGGATGTGTTTTGGGGGTGTGAGGGGAGTCACGGGGGGACACGCACGGAAAACGCGCTTAGTCGATGCCGTGTACCGCTCGACCGTGTTGATGTTTGCGGCCGCTGATTCCGCTGCTCCAGGCGCATGCACTCATTGTCGATGCATAGGGCTTCTGCGAGAGCCGCGGCTGTTTGCACGGCACACCGTGCATGCCATTTGCGGCCGGTATCGATGTCCTCGTGCAGCAACAACAACCTCGCACGCAGACAGCGTTAGAAAAAGGCGTTCTCTTTTTCTTTTCTCTCTTTTGATTCGTGTCCACGTTGCCCTTCTAATATTGCTGGACACATTTCGTGTTTGCTGTCTCCTGTATGTCGGTTGCCAGCCACATCTGGTTGCAGAGGTCAGAGACGACGCCATGGTGCTTTGTGCTGCTGCCGAAACCTGAGTCGTGTTTCATCCACCGCCGTGTTATCGAACATGCCAGAAGTTCGTTTCTGTTTTTCCCCGTCTATAAGTACGTGTGTGGCATATATATATACGAGGCGTCCCTGTCGTGACACGCTCATACCTCGTCGCCAGGATCCGATCGATTCAGTGGTCCCGGCACGGCTGTCGCGCCCTTGCAACGCGCTTGCTTAGCGCCCATCCCCCCCTTCGGTTCACCTGGTCCGCCACCAGCGCCGTTTCGAACGTCGCGTCACGACCCGGTACGCCGACGCGTGATGAACAGTGTCGCGCGCCGGACTGTGTACTCCACATTGAAGTGCGTATATGCGTAGTGCTCTGATTTACGCGGGAACTCCACGAGCCCGCACCCCGAGAGAGCTCCGAGCGCTCGCATCGATTCGCTGGCGCGCTGAACAGATGCATGCGCTCCGGTTCAGTACACGCTTGTAACGATCGTCCGAAAATGCAGACCAATGTGTTCGAAGTTCTTGCGTGTTTGCAGTGTGGCCTCATGCTTCTCGAGAACACATCATGCTTCTTTCTTTCTTTCTTTCTTTCTGTCTTTCTTTCTTTCTTTCTTTCTTTCTTTCTTTCTTTCTTTCTTTCTTTCTTTCTTTCTTCCTTTCTTTCTTTCTTTCTTTCTTTCTTTTTTCTTTCTTTCTTTCTTTCTTCCTTTGTTTCTTTCTTTCTTTCTTTTTTGTGACGTATCGCCTCTGCCCTGCGTGTTTTTATTTTCCTCTGTGCATTGATTTAACATTGTTTGTCGCTCATTATTGTCTCTTTTCGCTTCATTTCCGATGCACTCGGCTCCTCTCAGCTCCGACTGAATGATTGCTCGCCCCCCCTCCCCCTCAACTAGTGTCGGGAAGAAGATCGGGGCTGTCCATTATACTCCCTGGGCGGTTTATCTGATCGGTTGCCAAGATCGACGCTTCGATTAACACTTTCCAGATCAGACAAGCCTCGCTCCACTTGCTCGCGCGAGCAATATGCTTTACATGTGTTGGCAAGCCGTACAGATCGAGTGCACTGGCTCGGATCTCAATCGTGGATGAGCATTGGTGCACTCGTTTGACGTATATGGTGTCCCAGTTAACATTACAGAGAGCGCTATACATGTATCATTTTATAGCGAGAGCTTATACGGTAAGGCGAAAAAAAAAACAAAGTCTGGTGGTTTGATTCACACAAAGAACTCCCATCGTATCGGCTACGTTCATGATAAAGATGAAAGTTTTTGATCAAGTGAATCGACTGAGAAGATGCCGGCGTGTTAGACGTGTCACCGATACCGATGTAGAAGCAGTCCCAAGCTGAGTAACATAGGCTACCAAACGGCTGGCGACCGTGGCGGTGGAGTTCGGAGCAGTGGCGCCTTCGGGACCGTGTTGGCGTCTCGTCATCCTAACACCGCTTCACACTTGCTAGAATTTTTGCCAATTTTTTTTTCTGTGCAGTGGCTGACAACGATGAAGAATGATGCCTGAGTTGGGTATGTGCCACAGTTAATAGGTGATCAAGAACGAGCATTTGTAATGGGTTGGGGCACTGGACAACCCATTTGTTGCGTAATTCGCGTTGTGTGACGCCTGGTTAATGGTCCCTTGCATGTTCTAAAACGATGTGTTACTCATATTAACGCGATTGATTTCCCGACGTAAAGGCTGCCGAAAGCGGGTTCGAAAACGAAAGCACTGGCGTGGCTCACTGGTAAAATACTGCAGCTGGCACGCAGGTGACCCGCGTTCAATACTCAATGCGTCCTTAATATTTTAGGGGCGAAACTCCTTATAGCGGCACCCGTTCGTCCATCGTAGTCGTAGTGGTAGTCGTAGTGTGCAACCAGTCTTACATTTTGACCTCCAAGGTGGTGCCGGTGAGAGATTTCTTCTGTGCGTTGTTGAACAATGAAAAATTCGCAGCGTGCGCGTTCACTAAGAGCCGACTTCCCCTGTCTCTCTTTCTCCCTTAGCAGCGATTGGCATGTACATTGAGCACTATCTGACAAGAAAGGGTTGCTACGTTATACTCACTGGGCATAACCTCCTTGGTTTTATAAAGGTTTAGCGAGCGTTGGGCCGCAGTGCCATGAATACAACTCGAGGTGGTTAAAGGTGGGAAGTAGACACGAAGCGCAAGCCGTAAGAAAGTGTGCGTGTGCCACCTCTCGTTTAGTCCTTGGAATGTCCGCTGGATGGCGGTGCATATGCGGAATATGTGATGAAAAGATGCGAGATGGTGGTACTTGGAGTGTTAAATAGATGGACGAACGGACACACAGACAGATGCATGGACGGACTCAAGGATGGCTGCATGGACGGATGGACGCATGAACGGACGCAGTGGCGGATGCATGGACGAACGCAGGGACGGACGCCCAGATGGAGGTGCGGACGCAAGAACAGACGCACGCACGGACGGGTGAATGGAAGCAAGGACAGTCACACAGACGGACGCATGGACGGACGGAAGCAAGAACGAATGGACGGACGGATGCTTCGCCCTACTCTCCATCATACACTCCGTGGATATGCTGGCATTTTTTTTTCTTCTTCCTTGCGATACTGGGGACGGACACTGGCGGCGGCGGCGAACAACTGTATACGGCGCCCCACGTGACCCGTGTTTTGATATCATAACCCCTTTCACTGTAAAAAAAAAAAAACTGTAGTTTATAGAGCGATGGCACAGCAGTTACCTAACTTGGACGGCATCAATGCCGTAGGGCCACGCAGCATATCAGTGAGTGTTTGATCTGTGCGTCTGCTTCACCGCCTTATAGGTAGTCGGGCCAAATTTCACCACTTGCAACCCCCTGCACTCAAACATGCTTCTCAAAGGGCGTAAAAGCATAAGTGAGGCGGTGTATTTTCCGCAAAAGTCTTTTTTTGGTACTCAAGATGTGTGTGTTAAGGTTGGTTGGAAACAGTTCAGGGTTCCTCGGTCGACACTATTGTTAAAAACGTCCGACTCGGTGGAACAGTGGCTTTAGGATGCTCGGATGCTGGCCCGAAGGTCGCGGGATCGAATCCCGGCAGCGGCAGTTGATTTAGACGGCGGCGAAATGGTAGGAGCCCATGTACTGTGCACGTTAAGGAACACCAGATGGTCGAAATTTCTGGAGCCCTCCACTGCAGCGTCTGCTATAATCATATCGCAGTTTTGGGACTTAAAACACCACATGTTACTATTATTCTTAGATGCGAAGTGTCTTTTGGTCGAGCTCAATCCGGTGTGCGACGTGACCACCTTTACTGCGCATGCGCTCCCCTCCCCTTCTCTCGCCTTTCCTACGATCCCCTCTCTCTCGCCTCGCAGCGCCGACACAGGCAGCGTCTGCTGGCCTAAGCTCGTTGCCCTCCCTCTCCTCTAGGCATCCCTCCCCGATAAATATACGGCGCCCCCCCTAGACGATTAGGTATGAGGTCCTCCCCCAGCCCTTTGCCGCTTGCCTCTCTTTGCGCACGCGTATTTAGTACACCTCGTCACTGCGGCATGACGTAACTGAAAAAAATAATAATAAAGCCACTCTATTCTGTGAAGAAAAAATGCGTAAACCGTGGTTGTGTCGAGCCGATGTTTCGACAAGCGGACTTGTCTTCCTCAAGGCTAGAACAGAACTGTCGAAACATAGGCTTAACACAACCCCTGTTCACAGATTTTTTTTTTTTGTCATGGCAAGCTTCCATCTTCCCCTTCTTGCCGTTTTTTTTATGTTATGTAAAGGTTGACGAACGATCACGACGGTCGCCCTCCCATCGTTGCTGTTGCCACCGGTCTTCATAAGCGCGCTGCTTCTCGATCACGTTCTCACAATGCGCGGTCGACCACATACTTGCCACGCACGGCAGTGCCAGCACACCGCCTAGATTCGACTGACGCGGCAAAGCACGTTCGAAAGACGTACCACCTTGTACAAAATCGACACAGATAGGACGGAACACGAAAAGCGCTCGTATACCATGCCCTTGCATTCTTGTGCTCCGTCATGTTTCTGCTGATTTTCTACAAGATGCTTCAAGTCCAACTCGCCTACTTCCCTACTTTCCTGAAAGACGTACCTTTCCGCACCTCCCATGGTGTTACAGCACCTCCGATATGGGCCGACATTTGACCAATCTGCGTCGTCATTCGATGAAATCATGATGACATCACAAATTTTGACCATATATTACCCTATGTGACGTTTCGTGATGGCGTCATTTGACCTCATCCCTTCCCAAAGGAAGTCACAAATTGTTTTTCTTTTTTTTAAGGGGCGAAGCTCCTTACTCCGAGGGTCGTATGTCCTGTGTCGTCGTCGTAGTAGTAGCCACCTCTTGTTTAGTCCTTAGAATGTCCGCTGGATGGCGGCACTTGTATATAACGAAAAGATGCGAGATGGTGGTACTTGGAGTGCGTCCATTCGTACATCCGTGCGTCTGTCCATGCGTCCATCCATCCGCCCGCTTCGCCCCACTCATCATCAGTCCCCTCGTGGATAAGCTCTTTCTTCTCGGTTCGTGGACGGACGCCACAAACACAACTAGGTGTGCTACTTACAGCCCTCCTATAAATATAAGCAGATATACTATGTCCACTTAGTCTTCGCGCTGTTCGTGTTAGCAGCGGCACAGTAGGGTCTTATAAGCGACGTAATTTGTGTTCGTTTCAGCTTTGTTGTCACGCTGTTGTACGCAGCTGTATACAACTTACATTTTCTTTCTTACAAAAACTGGTTGCCGGCCTTTTATGGGCGAAGCTCCTTATAGCGACGCCCGTTTGTCCCTCGTAGTCGTAGTAGTGTGTAACAAGTATAACATTTTGACCTCCAAGAGGGTGCCAGTGAGAGATTTCTTTTGTGCGTTGTTGAACCATAAAAGATAGTGTTCAATTTACATGCCAACGGTTGCTAAGGGGGAATGACAGACAGGAGAATTCGGCTTTTAGTTTACGCGCACGCTGCGAATTTTTTATTGTTCAACAACGCACAGAAGACAAGAAAGGGTTGCTACGTTATACTCTTTGGGCGTAACCTCCTAGGTTATAGAAAGGTTTAGCGAGTGTTGGGCCGCAGTGCCATGAATGCAGTGAACGATAGTAAATACCATGAAATCAAGGTGGTTATAGGTGATGTAGACACGAAGCGCAAGCCGTAAGAAAGTGTGCGTGTGCCTCCTCTCATTCAGTCCTTGGAATGTCCGCTGGATGGCGGTGCTTCTATATGAGGAATATATGATTAAAAGATGCGAGATGGTGGTACTTGGAGTGTTGAATAGGTGGACGAACAGACAAACAGACAGATGCATGGACGGGCGCACGGATGGCTGCACGGACGAAATGACACATGGACGGACGCAGGAGTGGATGCATGGACGAAAGCAGGGACGGACGCACAGATGAACGGCAGGCCAATATTCAGGCTCTTTCAACTTGTTAATTAAAATTTATTTTAAAAAGGGAGGCGATGAGACTGATGCTTCACGCTGGTCCTGCATCGATGGCCCTGACAAGTGTACATGGTCTGGATGGCGACAGACGCCCGAGTCGCATTCGCTTCTTGTCGAGGTAAGGCCCAATTTGAATGGTTGTGGTCGTCAGGCTCTGGGTGCTTACTTACCCTGCTGTCGCACGTGGAAAACCTCATTGCGCGGGTCAACACGGGGGCTCATGTCTTCGCACTCTACCGCTATGGGTCCAACCAGGCTTCCTTTCATCTTGGCATCCTTTGGTTTCAGGATCCCTCGTAATATTATCATTGGTTCACTTACTGAGCAATTGCTGCAGCTGTCAGTGATTTCTTTATTTTTCAATGCGAAGCATTTCTTGGCGAACTTCGTATCTATCTATCTATCTATCTATCTATCTATCTATCTATCTATCTATCTATCTATCTATCTATCTATCTATCTATCTATCTATCTATCTATCTATCTATCTATCTAGGCGCCTACGTCTTTTAGCTCTCCTTGCAGTTTCGATAATGGTATCGATATCAAACTTGATATGGCATAACATGACTGTATGGAGAACATATTCGTCTATTCATAACATGAAAATCATGATATGCATGTCAAGAATGTCATGATTTACATTTCATGATCTTGCTGCTCTTGCGGTGGTTTCGTTCACATGGCATGTTACAAAACTGGTATGGTATACCATGATTGCATGACGAACACAAGTGACAGACTCTAACATGAAAATCATGACATGCGTGCCATATAACAACGTGACTACATCCCACGCTCATGATGCGCTCACGGCCGTTCCGCTAGCGTCACATATACCAAGTTTGGTATTGCAGAACGTGAATGGATTATTAAGGTATGTGACTGGTGCAAACATGATAGTTTTTAGATGCGTGTCATGTAACAACATGACTAAGTTGCCACGCTCATGATGCACTGGCGGCCGTTTCACTAGCTTCACTTATACCAAACTCGGTATTACGTGAAGCGAACGAACGGCATAGGTAAATGACACATCCAAACATGATAATCACGAGATGCGTGTCATGTAACAACATGACTACATGCCCCGCTCATGATGTGCTCGCGGCCGTTTCGCAAGCTTCACATATATGCCAAATTTGGAATTACGTGTCTTCGATGGATGACGAAGGTATGTGACTGGTGCAAACATGATTATCATGAGATGCGTGTCATGTGAGAACATGAGTACTGTTGAGAACGACGGACCGATCCCGCCGAAACCACCACTGTTGCGAAAGACGGCGACGCCAACACGGCCCCGAAGGCGCCACTGCTTTCAACTCCGCCGGGAAGGTAACCAGCCGTTTGGTAGCGTATGTTTCTCAGCTCGCGACTGCTTCTGCGCCGAGCTGATAAGACGAGCGGACGAGACGACGGTGAGTTAAACAAGGTTTATGTACAGCATATATACAGTGGCGTTACAATTTCGGCACTGGGGCCGACAGAGACTCGAAGAGCCGAGCTCTCCTCTCTAATACATAGGTCAACTTTTCGCCTAAGACCGCCGACTCACACACATGTCGGCTCTCCGACATGGGGACTCCTCTCTCGTAGGACCTCCGATCGCGACGCGCCGCAGGGCTTCTTTTATATACACCGGGTCCAACCAAAATGTCCAATCAGAAGCGCCGCTGGTCGTCAGGGCAGATTCCTCCAATGGGGTTGCCGCGCCATGCGTCAGACCACCAGACACGAGGACGCCGGCTCGCTGTCACGTGCGCAGCTGACTTACTGCACGTGGGCCAGAGGGGCGCCGCGCGTGTTCACGCCGTCGAGTTGATCGCGCCAGGCGGACTGCGGGCTGGCCTTGACCCAGATTGCCTTTTTCAGAGGCACGGACGTTTGACGAGGACTCGCTGGCATAACAGCACCCCCGCCGCCAGACAATGCACCGGAAAGACGAGCTGCTTCCACGGGGCTCGGATGTCAGGTGCGCTCGTTCGCCAGGTCCCTCCAGGTTCGCCTCCAGGGCCATGGGGAGAATACCGCTCCAAACTGTTCCGGGAACACATCCCATTTTTGACGACGGATCCCAGCTCCACCGGCTTGTCGCCACAACTTGCTGGCCATCTTCGCTCGTCTCTTCTGACCATCTTCGGTTTCAGCACTTGTCGATGGTTCTGCAACTTGCTAAGAACGGTTCGACAACAGACAACACACGACACAAGCAAGTGCCTTCGGTCACCCGACAGAACACCAGACAAAGTATAGTACAACATATACCTATCTACGTGTCTATCGGAATTTTGTTCCCTCTACATCAAGAGGCACATGTGGGACACAAGACTCTTAAAATGACAACTCAAATTTTTTTTCCACGTACAACAACGTAACGAATTAGAATACCACAAAGTTGGCCCCTTGAGATCACTCTGAACGAGAGCGCTCAGCCCAGGTCGTGATGAGGTCAAAATTTTGCCCCGAATCGCCAGCGAGAAACCGAAAGGTTGAGAAGGTACTAGCTAGAACGCACTGCTCAATGCACCTGCATTAGCGTTTAGCTTTTCTTTTTTTTTTTTGATAGCGAACGTCAAAGTTGCGCTGTGGAGCAACATGCTCCACCTCCGTAACCGGCCACTTTTAGGCGACGATACCTATGCGGCACCAAGAGCGGCTCACTCTTGCGACGTTGCACAGGGGAACAACGATACGGCTTGCTACTGATTGACTCCTCACCGCTTAGCTCGATATCGTGTTCGATCACCGTCGCGTTTCCGGGGCGGTCCGAAAACACGTCTTCAAACTCGGAACCAATCTTTTCCAGGTCCTCTTTCTCAGGTCCTCCTTCACTTAAGCTAGGCTCTAGGTTTATCTGCTCCCGGATTACTTTCGATCCCCCTTCAATTACCTCACTAGAACTCAAAATTTCTGCTTCCTCTTCCTCTGAAGCATTCAACAACAGATTTACGACCGCTTGATGTTGAACGTATGGTTTCATCAAGTTGTGAATTTTGTCCGGCCGCCTTCCTAATTTCACTTCATAATTTGAATCGCAAGGCTTCGATAATACTGTGGCGGGCCCTTCCCAATCAACCTCAAGCTTGTTCCTTTTGGACGGCTGCAGCAGCATTACCTGATTATCAACTTCAAAAACACGCTTCTTCACCGATTCCTCGTAGTGCTCCTTCGACAGCACTTTTGCCGCGTTTTCCTGGCTTTCCACTAGCGATTCAATTTGGCTTTCCACTAGCGCTTCCATCGAGAGATCCTCACGCTGCTCTCGAATGAGCGTCTCTCGATCAACTCTCGGCAGCTCGCTCCAACTTTCCGCTACAGGCGAGAGCGTTGCAACCCTCTCGCTCTGACTCAATGGCGCCATGTCGTCTCCCCTTTCTACGGAAACCGCGCCGATCGGTTCGGCGACGGGCCGCTCGCGTGACTGCTCACATGACTCATGCGGAAACTCTCGTTTCTGGGGTTCCGTCGACCCGCCGACAAGGTCACTTGAGAGTTCACCGCATTGAACCAGATCAAGCTGCCGCGATAGCTTCCGCGCTTGCGATCGCGTGAGAGCCATGCACGCTAAGTTGGGGAGAGCGATTTGCCCTGCTCTTTGAGAAGCTGCTCTGAGTTGTTGGAGAAAAGATAAGGAAAACGATCATTTAGCGCGGCAGACACAGCCGCTTCGGTGCGAAGCTCACCGAACGGGCCTTTAATGACAACCGGGGCGATTGGTAAGCGAACACTCTGCTCCTCGGCGACCTGCCTGATCCACGCGCATTCTCCTGTGAAGTCATCCGGAGACACCAATGAAGGATGGACAACGTCCATGGTTGCCGCTGAGTCTCTAAGTGCTCGGCACGTTTTCTCATTCACCCTAATTTCTTGGAGATACGGCTCCAACAACCGAATGTTTTTTTCTGATTCTAGGATCGTTGCGAAAGCAAACTTTTCCTGACAGTTTCTCGCGATGTGCCCTTCCTTTTTGCAGTTGTAGCAGATTAGCGGCTTCCGTTTGTTTTCCGATTCAAATGCCTGTGTGGTAGAAACCTCACTCGATTTCTCCGCTTCTGTTTGCCCTTCCCCTACACTGTCCTTCGTAAGAGACGGGTCCTTCTTGAAATTACGGTGCGGATCGGGTCTCCGTTGATCAGGTTTCCTTGAAAAGCCCTCTTTTCTTTCATCCTTTTCAACGCGCACTGCCCTGCTATGCAACTTTCGGCGAGTATAATACTCCTCAGCTAACTCTGCTGCCTTGTTTAGCTGTACTTCACCAAGTTTGTCCTGCAGCCAAAGTTTGACATCCTCCTCGATGCAGCGGTAGAATTGCTCCAATGCAACGCATTCCACCACTTTATCGCGGTCGTCATAAACACCTTCGCCCTTGAGCCATTCAATCAAATCGGCTTTAAGACGAAACGCGAAGTCAACGTGTGATTCATTCCCCTTTTTAGCATACCGGAACCTTTGCCTGAAAGCCTCGGGTGACAACTTATAACGTCTCAAGAGCACTTCCTTAACCTCGTCATAGCTCTCAAACGCTTCCCTTGACAAGCAAGTTATCGCGTCGGACACTTCGCCGGGAAGAAGAGCTAGCAGGTTCCGCGCCCAAAGAGGCCGCTCCAAAGCGTTTCGCTCACAGACGTGTTCAAACTTGACGAGATACTTCGCCATGTCCTCGCCTACTACGAACGGTGGCAGTTGGTCCCGAATTCTAAAACCGCTGACCTGAATCGTCGGAGAAGCTACGCTAGGCGCCTGCGAACACTGTAGGATTGCCAATTCTATTCGTTTCAACTCAAGGCGCTCCTGTCTCTCGGCCTCCTCGCGACGTTCGCGCCTTTCAGCTTCTTCACGTTCGCGAGCTTCGCGCCTTTCAGCTTCTTCGCGAGCTTCTACTTCTCGCCTTTCCGCCTCCTCACGGCGTGCTTTAATATCCACCCAGGCCTCATCGACTTCCTCAGCCGACACTCCCTCATCCTTCATGATCTCAAGGATCGCTTGCTTTCGTTTCGCACGGCCCAAAGTAATGCCGAGTTCCTCACAAATTTCGATGAGTTCCTTCACTTTAAGGTTCTCCATCGTTCACACTAGCCTCTTGCTGTTTGCCCCTGTTAACAATTTACTTGCCGTACCCACTATAAGTCAACTAGCAAGACGCGCAAGCAATTTTTTCACTCTCCCGTGTTTACCCCCTCCGCATTAACTTTGGTTTCAAAGCACTTCGACTTTGCTTGAAACGATCAAAGCTCACTCTAATGCTTCACACAGCCCTTCTCTAAACTACTACAACCTGAGCTAGAGTAGTCTGGTGAACTGAGGGGAAAACATCAGGCACTCACCGCATCGATGTCGCTGACGCCGGCCGATCCCGCAGCTGCCAACCACTGTTGCGAAGCCACCTCCGAATCCCACTGCTGACCTCCACTGTTGCGCAAGACGGCGACGCCAACACGGCCCCGAAGGCGCCACTGCTTTCAACTCCGCCGGGAAGGTAACCAGCCGTTTGGTAGCGTATGTTTCTCAGCTCGCGACTGCTTCTGCGCCGAGCTGATAAGACGAGCGGACGAGACGACGGTGAGTTAAACAAGGTTTATGTACAGCATATATACAGAGGCGTTACAATTTCGGCACTGGGGCCGACAGAGACTCGAAGAGCCGAGCTCTCCTCTCTAATACATAGGTCAACTTTTCGCCTAAGACCGCCGACTCACACACATGTCGGCTCTCCGACATGGGGACTCCTCTCTCGTAGGACCTCCGATCGCGACGCGCCGCAGGGCTTCTTTTATTTACACCGGGTCCAACCAAAATGTCCAATCAGAAGCGCCGCTGGTCGTCAGGGCAGATTCCTCCAATGGGGTTGCCGCGCCATGCGTCAGACCACCAGACACGAGGACGCCGGCTCGCTGTCACGTGCGCAGCTGACTCACTGCACGTGGGCCAGAGGGGCGCCGCGTGTGTTCACGCCGTCGAGTTGATCGCGCCAGGCGGACTGCGGGCTGGCCTTGACCCAGATTGCCTTTTTCAGAGGCACGGACGTTTGACGAGGACTCGCTGGCATAACAGTACATGCGACATTCAAGGCGCCAATACATTTCGACGTGACGCGGTGCGTGCGCTCGCCGACGTTCATTTTGTCGCGTTAAGGCTCGTTCACACCCAGGGCGGGGTGGCCAAAGCGGCAAGGCAGCAACGCGGAAAGCGGCAGAAACCCCTTCTCCAGGCGGTGAAAGCGGGAGAAAAACCAGGCGGCAAGGGCGATGCTCTCGGAACAATTTTTTGTCACATGCCGAGGCTCGCCGCTTTGCCGCAGCCAATCAGAACGCCACGCAGCGGAGGCGCGGTGGTGGCGCGAGTGTACGTTTGGGAGAAGCACTGACACGTCATAGCAACACGTGCGCAAAATCGCGATATGCGCGCCTCTTCTGCCGCGCTGCCAGAGGGATGCATGCGAGGTCCGTTCGATTCGCCTGCACCACGTGAACCAGTTTACGAGGTCCTGCTCTTCGCCGTTTGTTTCAGTGGGCATTGACGACCTCTGAACCATGCCATTCGTTTCGAAAAGTAGAGAAGAGGTGCAGCACTGGTTCACATTTTTCCTGCACTTCATACGCTGACGGTGCCGGCTTGGTGCAGACGCGCTTGCAGCTGAGCAGACGACGCAGCGCTTAGGCGTAGGTGGCTTAGGCGCCGTACCCGCCCCTACAAACGCGGTGTGTTTTTTCAAGATGTTTGCACCTCATAAACTGTCCGCATGTGCGATTCGCCATCGGTCAGTGTGTGGTGAATGGTGTAAATTAAGCGAAAAGAACTAAGACCTGCACCTTGTCGGCACATCGTCATTCGTTTCGGGTGTCATGCTGTGCCTGCGCGGGCTGAACTCGCCCTGCACAATTTCTGAACTTCGCGTGCACAGCCCTGCACCAGTTCCGACTGGTGCAGATGAATCGAACGGACATGCTGTCTGAACAGGTTCACGCGCTCGCTGCCTCGACGCTTTGGAAATCCTGCTTTGCCTTTTTGCCGCGCTGCTTCGGTGTCTTCGCCAACGTGTCCACGCCAGGCACCGGTCCTGCCATATACTCGCAAGCACGCTCCGCGCTGTGTTGCTTTTGCGCATGCGCGTCCAGTGTCCCTCCGTCACGAAAGAAAAGGAGACGCAGTGTTGTCTGGGTAAAGCATCGGCGCGAATTTCGCGCCGGTTGCCGTCGGGCCGCGTCGACGGACGCTGGTCGCGCCGGTCGCGCCTGGCGTCAGACTGTGAAGAGCTGGCGTTTTGCTAACATAGCGTCTCTGTGCCCAGCGTACGCGCGCGTCAACGCTACATTGGAGTATATTGGGGCCTCATGATGCGTGTGTGGCTGTTTTGCTAGATCCATATATGCTAAATTAGGTATCTTGTGAGATGAATAGATGACGAAGGTGAACGACACATCCAAACATGATAATCATGACACGGAAGTCATGTACGACATCATTTACCTCCACCTCGTAACGTTGTGGTGATTTTAAAGTGACATATCAACCTTTCTTATTCGTGCTTCGCATATCATCGATTCCCACTGTCCGTGGGATCTGCCAGTTTTTGTTGTTGTTGTTGTTGTTGAACCTGCCCTCTGCTTTATAAGGATTATGTACCAGACATTTAAATGGTACCATTCCAGTAGTTTTCAATGTATGCCAATCGTTTGGTTAAGTAATCAAATGGAAACTTAAGTTTCTTCTCTCAGACCGTTTTGTTTTGTAGTTTATGAGAAGAGCTACTTATAGAGGAAGCGTAATTCTGCAATATAACCCCATCGGGCACAGAGGTTTCTCGGGGTGACTTGAGATAAGCGTAACGTTATCAGTTGACTCCATCGATGCGGTGAGCAGGCTGGTGAAACCCTGCCGGAGACATCTTGAGCTCTCCCATAGTAGAGTACACTGTACTCTATAACTCGTTAATTACTGTTTTCTAATCCCCCCCCCGGAGACATCTTTGTGTGGTGCTTTTCTAGTCCAGAGACGCGGGGATGGCTTACTGCTCCGCCATAGTTGAGTACCAAGTACGCGAAATCGTTAAACATTTTTTTTTCTAATGACCCCCCCCTCCCCCTCCTCCCTAGCGATGCTAAGACCTTTGTTCCGTGATGAAATCCACTCGGCATTTCCAGGCCTACGGCACGGCTTTATGCTCTCCCCTAGTAGAGTAGCTGGTACTCTAGATCGTTACCTACTTTTTCTAAACACACAGACCTATCTATGCGTTCGTTTGTCGACACGGTCTCAAGAATTGCGACACGCACGGTACGGCTTATTGCTGTCCCATAGTGGAGTACTAAATACTCTTAATCGTTAAACACCTTTTTTAAACCCAGTCAACCGTCTGATTGTTGTCTTTAGGTCCAGGACGGCTTTCCGCTTTCCCATAGTAAGAGCTTTCCCATAGTAAGGGACCGAACCTACGACTTTCGAATAACCCAGGTTTGGTCCCTGGCCACGGCAAGTTGTCTTTTCATCCACTTTCCTTCCTTCACATTTACATTACAGTTACCCGATATAACCTCCCCTATTCTTTATTTGGCATGATTGTCTGTTAGATCTCATTATATTGTGTCTAACACAGGAAACGCGCCCTTAAGCGTACACTTCTTTCCTTCATTCTGCATTAGTTATATCGTGCCATCAAAATTTATGACGTCACGGCAAAAAAAAAAAAGAAAAGCCAGAATTGACTAGTGGCTCTTATATTACGGGGTATTTACCTTCCGGCTAAGCCACCTAAATTTTAAGATACCTTTCTCTTATGCCCTTCTGAAACCCAAAACAATGTTTGTGTGTTTGCGCAGCAGTATTGTTCTGATGTACTGCTCTAATGATGTACGCTACTTAAGCATTTATTCATCCACGTTTCCCATTTAACGTCCCCTCAGTCACACGTCTCATACGAAATATAAAGAAGAGACACACATCACACGATGTATTTCGTTTAGCACCTGATCTTGTTTATTTCCAGTCATGAGGTGCAGCCGGACTGCAATGACTCGGCACACGAGTCCTCCATATGCGTCCACGTCATTGTGAAGTATGTACACGTCATCTTTCACTCACACAAGCACACTTGCAGCAAAAAAAAATACAACACAAGAAAACACGCTCACAGTATTTTTATCCCCAGTCATTCAATGGCTTCTCGATCGACCACTGGCCTTCAGTGGCCGCAAAAGAGGCAAAAGAAGCGAACAGATTTAAATAACTACACCCCTAACATCATGACCTGCAACAAATCTTTGAACACAAGTGTTTGAAGGCTGCTCTGTAAAGGAGCAACCACATTAATGTGTATTTCAACAATTTCGTCGCACTGTCTTGTGCTTAATATGATCACTTCTGAAAGCAAAGATGATAAAATACAAATACACAGCGATGAACACATTAACCGTGTGTATTATTTTTTTTTAAATCGCCACATAAGTGCTTATAATGTTTCAACAGCAATAAAAGCCACAGAAAATAAAAAACTCGATTTGGCTGAATTTGTGTGACGACGCAGACATCTCTGCATTCATATCTCTGATGATGATTTATCGCCGTCTTGTTTTAAACAATAGTGGTATTCGTGTAAGCTTTTTGTGATCGCATTTACATGCTTGTAATTCTATACTCCCTTTTTGTGCTAAAAATTTGCGACCATTGACCCATCCATAATAAGATTAATGAATTCAAGCTTCAATAATGCTTGCTAGCACCTCTCGGTGTCATATCTATCTTCTCACGAATAATCATCGCATAGCGAGCTCAGTTTTGAATACCAGTAGATGGAAAAATACCACCTGTAAGGCCTTTCAGAATCCATTTCCGAATACTCCTTCAGACAAGTCATCGCAAAAAGGCTGGTCCGTAAGCACCCGTTACCAAAGGTCTGGGTAACGGCTTTCCTACGCGATAACAGCAACGCCATTGTACAGATTACTGCCTTACGCACGACGGGATAATTGCACTCAACAACGACCACATTAATCAAGAACGCAGAGTGGTCGGGCTGCTTTGGAGATCACGTAAAACGTCACAGCCGAAGGTGCACTTTACACCGATATAACCGTTCACTCTCTTTTTTTTTCAGTTTTTGTCAGACTGAGCCAATCTGTTTCAAGTCAGATTTCTATACACGTCCGTTGGTACTAGATGGAAAATTATAGATATAGGCATAACCAAATAACTGCGAACTCTGTTCGAACACATTCCACGCAAGAAAAAGAAACGTTTGATGTGTACACATGACAAAAAAACATTGCGTCAGCTCGACAAACTCTACAGCGAGTGCGCCTTCGCAGATAAGGTATTTTGACTGAAGTCCAAAGGGGGTCGCACACAGTGTGTGCCGTACGATCTGTACTCGGTCAAAGGTGCCGGTGCTGTGGCCCGACTTGGGATTGGCTCGCTACGACAACTAAGCCAAAGTGTGCGTGAGTGTGTACACGTGAGGTGGTGCACGCCCCGGCAGCGACGAACCCGGGGCTTGCTTTTGCCTCGACATTGAGGACAGCAACTACCGACTTGACTGTGCCAAGTGCGTCGTACGAAGGGCGTCCTTGCGTGGTTTTCTTTTCAAGGGTAGGCATACAGCGCCACCTGGCCGGACGTGAGAAACGCGCCCGCTCTGGAGGTCAGCATCAATATCGGCGACGACATGCCCGCTATCCCGGAGGCTATACCATAAACACGCCGCTCTTAAACATGAGTGAAAGGCGCTTCGGAACGACCGCTGACAGGTAAACGCATACGAAACTAGGGCTGAATGGAGCCATCTAAAGACCAGATCCGGGTCATTTCTGCGTTGGTCAAAATACTGAAAACCATATGTGTCATTTTTAGTGCTCGACAGCCACTTTGCGGACACAAGTTTTAGATAAGCTTCAAGCCTCCACTTTCCATGATACTGCCTGACACGAGAAAACCTACCCTCCGTATTTTTTTTTAAAGCACGGCACCAGTGATGCTTGCGAGCTTGATATCGCAAGGCATGCGTAGCGTAGGTGCTTCGAGATGACGTCAAATAACGTGGTGCTAAGGCGTGAGAGTTACTAAGGCTGTGTCGACAATGAAACTGTGCGATAAGTGTACAATTACAGGCACAATGTAAGAGTGTAACACTGCGAAACATATTTAGAGGACGGTTGCTAACTTTCAACGTATTCTCATAGTGCGTTCGTTTCGCCAGAGTTCTCTCTGTAATGCTAAACGAGACAACACTGTCCGCGGCAACATCATCACCAATGTGTGGCGTTTCTGCGAGCAATACTCATTTACATGAAAGCTGCAGGTGTCCGCAAGCTGTCAGCAGGAAAATCTACAGTGTGTATGCATGAAACTGTCGACGCTCGCACCGAACAAGCCCACACTCACTTAGCGGTCAAAGTTGAAACTTGGGTGATAGCAATCTCCAGGCAAACGCGAGGCGCGTTGAAGTGCAGGGCAAACGATAACTGCGGTGCGTGGGCTGTATTCGAAAAGCAGCGCCGACTCTCCTTTTCTACCTGGAGAGTGGTCCCTACGCACACATTGCCAAGTCGTCACTCAAACCACCAAAAAAGTACACCCCGGGCGAAAGGCGAGGCGGCTGCCGGTGGCACTGCGACGGCTGCTGGCAAGCACACTCAGCAGCCGAGCGTCGCCACGTTAGTCCTAAGCGGCACCGCTCGCTCGTCCACACTTCAACAGCTCCGCACACTGACGCAGCGTCACACCACCCGGCGCGCAGAGTTCGGGCGGAAGGCACACACATAAAACACGCGCGCGCACGTGCGCCGTAATTTATAGCAGCAGTACGTACTTTGTGATGAAAGATAGATTAGATTATATATACTATAGCTCTCTCTGTGTTTCTTGTTTCCGTGTGCTTTCCACAACGTCCGGGTCGGCCTGTCGAGTCCCTTCCAAGTCCTCCGCGTGCTGTATTCGTCTCCGTTATGTACAGTGGTGTCGCGACGAGCCACGATAGAAGCGTTCGTTTTCCACGCAGCGGCAGGGGGAGGTGGAGAGAGGAAGGTGCGTTGATGACTGCGTCGCCTCACGGCGGTGAGTTCTTGCACTCAAAGCACGTGACCGCACTGGGGGGTATGCTGCAGCTGCTGCTGCCTTCTTCTGTGTCACGACACGGCGAGAACCGTTGAAGTTGCTGCTAGGCCATCGCGCCCACCATGCTGTTGGACGCGGCCAGGCTGAGGCCCGCGGTGGATGGACCGAGGCCGAGACTGGACAGGCCGCTGGCCGTGGTCATGTGCATGGGCGGCGAGGTGACGAACGTGCCGCCCATGGAGATGGGCATGTTCATGTTGCCCTGGTGCATGTAGTGGTTCATGGTCATGGACATGGACGAGGCGAACTGGTGGCCCGTCGGCGAGAAGCTGGAGAAACCTTTGTCCAGCGGCTTGATGCAGTCTGGCAGCGCCATGGCCAGGCTGCCGGCGCCTCCTTTCTTCTTCTTGCTCTTCGAGGAGAGCTTGCGGTTCCGCGTCTGGATGCCTTCCTTCTTCATCGTCAGCGGCCGGTTTACCTGCGTTATAACAGAAGGGTGACGTTAAGAACGATCGTTAATTCGATCGATCGAACGATCGAACGATCGATTCGAACGATCGTTAAGGAACAGACAACGTTCACAGCAACAACAACGAAAATCGCAACCACTTCCACGCCATGAAAGCCATCGCACGTCGAAATGTATGCTATGGAGCATTATCATCCTTTAGCATCATCATCACTTCGAAAGAATTGTACAGAATTCGGTAGTGTTTCTTAAAACATGATCCCGATGCGGATATTCTAGTCGACTCACTATAAAAGCTGCTCTACCAACTTCAAGCGTCAGTGAACGGTTTCGCTCAAAAGCAATCTCACAAGAATTGGCTCATTTGAACTTGAGATGGCTGATGGTCAACGAGAAATACGAGAAATCATTGGTCTTCGAACCAGCCGGCACTTCGTTGAAGGAGCGGGCTAGCATGTTGTTACAGACAGTGCCGCCGATTTCACCGAACATGCCAACTAACTATAGTGTATACGTTCTGCTCACTGGTTTTCAGCGCAGTTAACAGAACATTCAACTGCTGACCATATCGCACTGACTGGAATATTCTGCCATTGGAAGAAACAAACGGAAAGGTGAGGCTCGTTGAAAACGTGTTGTAAAACGTCCATTGCTAAACATGCTACTGAAGTATACAGAAGGCTTGCTCAGCAGTCTTCCGTCGGTGGTCGTGAACCGTGCGAATTCAAGCAGAACAGGGACGTTCCGCTGTATAAACTCGGCAATGCATGATGGTGCGCTCTTTATTTTTCGCTTTAAATATGGTATCCCATCTCAAGAAGCACGCATGTAGTAACATACGAAAAAGCAAAAGCGATATCTAGTTTTCTTAACCGCTAAACGCTGACCCGAAAGCTCCTCCCTTTCCTCCGAAATGTCTCGTCCCACGAATTCAAGGCCACAACGGCCGTGGTGCGGAGAGAAGCGGCCAATTTACGATCGAGTCCGGTCATCGCCAAAACGTCCGCTTTCGCTGCGTGGAAAATCGCGCGGAGCGCACAGCGGTATATGTGTATGCGTATTTGGGAATGACCGCGCAACTGCTAGCTGCGGCCGGCAGAGATATACCCCATGGGAACGGATGCTCAGTGGGAGAGAGGCAGCGTGGGGCTCGAGTCGAGCTGGCCCTCGCAGAAGAGACGGCCGCGGTAGCCACTTTCGGTGGGACAGGTCCAAGCGACTCGCGCTACTGTGGCCACGACGTGACATGCTGGCTTCCTTGCTGCGTGGATGTGAGAAACCGTGCCGCAAACTGGAGGCCCTGCCGGTGGTCGCGAATGTATTATGCTCACAAAAGAACAAACAATTCCCACAGTAAACACGAGAAAGAAAGAGGAGTTTGCCGTTTCTCCTTTGAGCGGAACGCGGAGCCGCATTGTCTCTGCGTCTCGCGACTATTTTCACTCGTCGGAATTGGGGGACGCTTTTCAGTGTCGCAGAGCGCCATTTGGTGGTAGGATGGGGAGCGAGGGGGGGAGGAGGAGAAGGCTTGAGCGTGGCAAAACGTCATGTTGTTCGAGGAGGGAGTACAAAAAAAAAAGGGGGAGACACCGAGAGAGGGAGGGGGGTTTGGAGGAGCGTCGCCAGTGCTGAATTTCAATAAGGGGCAGCGGCCCTTTTTGCGTAAGCCGCCGCCGCCGCCACCGAAAGAAGGCCCGAGCCCCTTTTGTTACACAGACCGATGATCCGCATGGCTTGTCTTGGGACAATTTTCGGAACGTTTGCTTGGGAGAACAACTTTTATTATGCTCTTAACGAAGGGTGTTTTCCGAATCGCTATGCTTCGGTGGCCGGCCGGCTCAGGAATTCGTGTTATCTCGTTTTATTGATTTTCTTTTCATAATGTCTCTGATATATATCGGTGCTTTCTTTGGGGGGGGGGGGGGAATCGTTTGTGTGGGAGAAAGACCCATCTTTTACGGAAGACCACCCACAGCTACATGGAGAGCACCGATATCACCAAATTGCCGGTAAGCGACGAGCAGAAACAACGAGAGTAATACAAAAGAAAAAAAACTGCCATTATGACAGCTTTGTGAAAGTGAGAACGTGAGGTCACCTTTGTAGAAATCCATGCTTCTATGGTGATGTAAGCGCGCGAGACTAATAGTAAAGTGCACAAAACAACCAACTACGTCTATGTGGAATTCGGATGCAAATATGAAAGAATATTTACAAAAACCGTAAGGAGTTATAGAAAAAACGAGTACGAAAATTCAACGCTGTTTTCAAAAGGTAAGATGGGTCGAAGTAAAACTCTTCACGTGATCGTTTGTGAGTTAATTACTAGCGTGCATCATAATACAAGTTGGTAGATGAAATGAAGTGATTATAATTAGCGCGAGCGTTCACTAGATCGAGAGAAAAGCTGAAAAACAATGCAGGAATTCCAAGCTTAACTAGCTTGTTCAAACGATCTGAAAGTAAGACAAAGTTAAGCCAAATGACGAATTCGTTATAGCTTCTATTATCGCACATAACTTCTTCAAAAGGTCATATGTGCTCCTCTACAAAACGAAGATTCTTTAGGAGTCCATGCGAAATCAGCATCGTCATTCTCGTTTTGCTACAAGGAACTGCTTATTGTTACGTGATCTGGAATGAAGACCTGTAAGAATGTGCAAGTATATGTATGCCGCTGTGCGACTTCGGAAAACTTGGCAGCGTGCCTCTTTCGCATTGTCTTCGTTTGTCACAAGCAGATGGCGCGAGCGTTACACAGAAACTTGCTGAAGTGTGGCATGCACGGCGAGGAGCAAGTCGCTCCCATCGTCGAGCAATCAAAATGAAAGATGCGGTGCAAAGCGACGCCACAAGGCAGCGCTACCTCCGCTATCTATCTATCTATCTATCTATCTATCTATCTATCTATCTATCTATCTATCTATCTATCTATCTATCTATCTATCTATCTATCTATCTATCTATCTATCTATCTATCTGTCTGTCTGTCTGTCTGTCTGTCTGTCTGTCTGTCTGTCTGTCTGTCTGTCTGTCTGTCTGTCTATCTATCTATCTATCTATCTATCTATCTATCTATCTATCTATCTATCTATCTATCTATCTATCTATCTATCTATCTATCTATCCATCTATCCATCTATCCATCCATCTATCTATCTATCTATCTATCTATCTATCTATCTATCTATCTATCTATCTATCTATCTATCTATCTATCTATCTATCTATCTATCTATCTGTCTGTCTGTCTGTCTGTCTGTCTGTCTGTCTGTCTGTCTGTCTGTCTGTCTGTCCTGTCCTGTCCTGTCCTGTCCTGTCCGTCCGTCTGTCTGTCCATCCGTCTATACGGTAGCTCATTACAGGTCGTGGCTGTGAGAAGTGTCGCCGAGTATCATTAGTGTGAACGTTAACATAGCATACGTGCGTGTCTTGTTATTTCACTCGTAAGCGCTTCCGTACGGAAACCGAAGCGGGTCGCACGTCCCGAAACGGCACAACATATTCAGGGACGAGGAGAGCCCCCCCCCCCCCCCCCGCCTCAAACATATTTTCTCCCGCTCCGTGCTCTGCTTATGACCCATCGAAAAAAAAAATGGGGGGGGGGAGGGGTTGAAAAGAGCATCAACTGAACACAGCGACAGCCATTACGAACCTCAACGTTGTTCTCGAAAAAAAAAAAAAACAAGGTCGGCGCATTCCTACGGCGCCAGCAGCCACGACGACGACGGGTCCGATGAGACGGCGCCATTTTGCGGTCGCGTCGCGGGCCGCACGCTTCCGTACTGCGCTCAGTGAGCGCGCGCGTTGCGCACAATGCTCGCCGTTGTTCCAGGTGTGTTATACATGCTGGCGCCATCGAGCCGCGTTCGGCGTTGTTAGCCCCCTCGAAACCGGTGCGCGCGTGTGTACACCTATACGGACAGGCCCGAAGTGCGTATACAAGTCGGCGCCACTGTGTATCCCTCGCGATCAGGTGGGCGTGGTAGCCGAAGACCGCATGCAGACACAGCGGTACATACAAGTCGGATCGCACTGGAGTAGACAAGGGGAAGGGAAGACGTGAAGCCGCATACAACCGCAAGTTGCACCCCGCGGGTGCACGCTGTTGCTTACACGACCATAAGCTGCGTAACTTAGAAGTGTGGCAGCTTGGGCTAGTTGGTATGGCGTGGCGATAGTTATAGCGCGAGAACAAAACGACGACACAGAGACAAGAAACAAAACGACGACACAGAGCTGCGCCCGCGCGTTGTGGCATGCGTGTAACAAGGGTCGTTTTGCCGCGAAGAAAACAACGTGTACTCACTCATGTCTGATAATCCACGTGGGGTATCACCCCCCCCCCCCCCCCCCATTTGCCTTTGGTTTGGAAGGTCCCTATAGAGAAGCCTGCATTGCCGACCCTCTCACCCACACTGCCACCAATTCCTCTTTTTTTTTTCTCTGCGTAGGTCGCGCGGTAAAAACAATCGCCAGTATTGTCGTGTGTAACAGAAAGAAACCTTAGAGCTTATGTGTGTCAAAATGGCGGAAACAATGGGTGTCTACTGTGTGTGCCTCCGCAGCGCGAGGCCGAGCTCGGTGACTGGGATGATGGAAATGTTTACTGCTGTGACGCGCTTGTGAGAGATTTGGGAGCAACCCAAGGAAGTTGCGTGAAGCTTTAACCTATATATGCCGTTGTCGTTGTGGTCCGCCGTTGGGGCTTAGCGAGTGGGAAGCTGTCGGCTGCATTTCCTCGAATCTGCACGGAAGTGAGGCAGTCGTCTGTACCTCTACCAGTAAAAAGAATGAAACGAAAGAATGACGCAGCTTCGTAAAAGCGGAACACCAGTTTTTTACAACGAAAAGATTTAAGACGTGAATAAAAAAATAAAGACATTCGTGCTTGTTGGAAGCTAAACTTTCGACAGCAATGGGGTCAGAAAGAAAAAAAAAGAACACGGGCAACTTTATGAAATTACACGGACAACAGCTGACATTGGTCGCCATTTAGCCAGCATTCACCAATATTAGCCGACCGTGGCCAACACTAGCCAGTCCACACCAGCCCTGATCGTATTCGGGCAAACACGACAGCTGAATTCGGTAGCCATCAGCGTAAATGATCACAATGGCGATACCGGACGACCCCTACAGAATGTTGGGGAAAAGGCCTCAGAAGAAGTTGTCTTCGGCTGTAGTTTCGTAACCTACAATATAACTGAATTCACTCCCAAAAGAGGGCGCTCGTTTGTTTACTCGAGACATGCAAAGGTCACAACGGGCAACAATGTACTACAAGTAATACCACTGCGGCAACAATGGAGTACGGTGTCATGAAAAGCAAGTACGCATACAGTGGCTTCGCTTGTATATACTTCATTGAATGAATTACAGGCTACCCGAGCTGGCCGTCAAACATTGATTCAATGTCCGTCTAGAATGTGAGAAAAGCGTCGCGGCGTGCAAAACGTCATTAGGAACAACGCCGAAGGCGCCTCTACTTCGCGTTTGGGCGGTTTGCGAAAGGTGCGAGTTTTTGGCGGGGAGCTCGTTGCAAAACGGGTCTGTTATTTTCGCGAACCCCGATATTAAAATGGGAAAGTCCCGTTCAGAGAAGCAAATTACAAGCAACAAACCATCGGCACTAGGCGTACACCTTGCCCGCTTTTAGAAAAAGAAAAAAGAGAGAAATTGGTGAAAGACGTGAGTGTACCATAGAAACAAAAGCACTCGCATGCTTTGCTCGGTAGCAAAGCTTGCACCTACCATTTTCAAAGACACCCAGTTGCATGCAGTGGTGGCCGTTTGCACGTGTAATTATGTGTCTCTGCAAGGTACACGCAGGGACACTTGCAGGCGGTATGCAAGTTTTACAAAAAACGACAAAGGAAATTCTAATAACCAATGAACGACGCGGCAAAAAGCGAGAATTTGGGTGCGGCCGCCCGTTTTTAACAACTGGGCTAAAGTGCAAATGAGCGCGCATACATACTTGGCGCATCGTTCGGAAGGTGTGCATGCAGGCAAGGAAGATAATAGGAACCTTCGAAGGGAAGGCTATGGCAGGTTGAAGCGGCGTCTATGGAGCCTGGAATACGGGAGTGGTGTATATAGCTCTTAGCGTCCATTTTTTTAAGCGTTAGGTCGCGTGAGAAATCTCTGCGCGTGTAATGGCGGTCGGAGGACAGCTGGCATGCGAGGCACGTGGAGCTGAGGGAGGCAGGATTTGTTTTTCGCGGAATCTTTTATTTGATTAGCGGAGATGACGTGTTTGTCTTGGCACAGACAACCGTCAGCTGGGCTATACCAACACCACCTAGACTTTTTTTCAGGCCTCCGCAAGCCTACGTGACGTCATCAGTGTGAGATCTGCCTGGAAGCTGGCTTCACTCAAATGCCCGGCACACGTTCGCGTTTTGTCGTTCCGCGGCCCAGTTGCACTCGTAGCATTTTTTTTTCTCAGAGATTTACACCTAGAAGCAGGCCCGTGGCTAGGGGGGAGGGGTTAGGAGGCCCCCTTCCCCCCCACGAAATCTGGATGGAGGGGGCTGTTTTACTGAGAATAAATAGTGAAAATAGGGGTTTGTCAAGGACTTCCACAGGTGCCAGTCGCGTCCATGCTCGCGTCCATGCGGTTCTTTGGTCGGCGTCCATCGGAAACCGATAGACGCGCGCTTTAGGTCCATGAGCATAGTTAGAGTTGCCCCCCGGTGCACAGCAGCATCCAGGCATATTGCGTAGTTTACCCAACCATGCTCACACAGCACAAGAGAAAGAAAAAACAGCGTGAGCGGTAACAAAACGCAACTAGCCTACAACCACAACAGCCAGCAGAGCAAGCGAGCACGTAAGATCAATGTGGCTAGACGCACTGTCATGCGCTGCCAACTTCGCTCGGCTGTGCACAAAAATGTTTAAAACGTGAATAAATTAAGTAAATAAGTACATCATTTGAAAGATAGAATATTGCTAAGCTTTTTTTGTTAGACAGTAGGTAATAATTTTCTACAGTTTGCCTACTGAAAACTTGTTTCGAAGCAAAAAAGATTGTCTGTCTATTTGGCGAACAGAATCCGCAAGCCATTCCAACCTCGGCCAGTCGAGCGTTGCTTTCTCACAGATCTCACAGCAGTGACGTCACGCTGACGAGACGGAGGCTTGCCGAGGCCTTGAAAAAAAATCTAGGTGGTGTTGGCTATACCGCGGGCTACGTTTACGAAACGCTCCTCTGTTCTTTGTCTTTTCTGCGCTAGCTTTGGTGTACGCTATTTTCCTTGAGGCATCTGGGAGCCACCGTCTTGGGCGGTTAAGTCGATGTTTTCTTGTTTTTATTAATTGCGACGTCACTTAAGGCCATGAAACATCCTATGCACAAACCTTACCATTCTCGCGCGTATTTGTCCACCGTATATCACTGTCTGTTTAGTTGTTAAATATACAGAACACAAATATTAACAACCCATTATTGCGGTACTAAACACCCTTCCATAAAATAGCCGATACATGGTCATGCCACATGGAGCTTCGCCAGAGTTAACTGGAATACGCCTCTGTCAAAGGAATGAACATTAGAAAAGGTCTTTTTAGGTCGCACGTAACAGTATTTCCTAAGAGCTGAAGAAATATTTTAATATCAGCACCTCCTTCTTGAGTCACTTCAGTCATTTTTCGTCACTCTATACAGTTGATGAATGCGTCATGCATCGTGATCGAGGGCATGCTCCCTTCAGCACACTCCTTATAATGGCGTCAACGAATCAAGATGCACTGATGTGTCGTGGAGGCTAACAAGAACGTTGAGGAAAGAACAAGTTACCATGTGGAAGTGTTCGAATAAGACAAAATAAATGTGACTGCGTGCTTGATGCACGAAAAAACGCCGATGTGGGTAAGGGACAGATGAAGATATCTAACACAAAGACAACTATACCGCGCATTTGGCAGATAGCAATTTGCAGGTGACACCGGCGGTGATTCCTCTATTTTGCGTGGAGGAGTGTGACGCCACTTATACTCTCTGTAATAATTATGCGATCAATCCTTCCGCGTTCTCAGAAAGCAAGCCCAGCAGTCCACCACCCTGCTTGGCTCAAACGAGCCTCTGAATGCCGATGGGGAGAGGTGACTATATAGAGGACGTCGAACAAGTTGTCAAACCGCGCACGCTTGGCGGTCAAAACATAACGCGGCCGCCTTCTGTCCGTCAAATCGGTCCCGAAAACGACGCCCCCGTCTTCTGTGCTTCGAAATGGAGGAGGTACTCGAGGAGGTGGACAGCGCGCATGCGGTGAAGGAGATCCAGGCGCAGGTCAACGTGTCCCTGGCAGCCACAGCAAGCGGACAAAGCCGCGCGCGAATAGAAGATGGGTAACAGCAGTGGCAGCCAAATGCAACGCACCAGTGACGAGGGCAGTCAGTTGAAAGTGCGCAGGCGACGCGACGCGTGAGCGCGTCGGATGGACGTCTGGCCCATCCGTCTTGACGGCTGGTGCCCGGCACTAGATGGGCTCAGACATTCAGCACTCCGTGGTGGCGCTGGTGACGCCCTGGAGAAGTTAGTACGAAGGAAACAGTTTGCTGAAGACACCCCCTACCTCCCCATCTTCTTTTTTGTGTGTGTGTGTCCAGCGATGCGTGGCCCTCGTCGCCATCGCTTCACCAGGCTGGCTTCTCTTTCCCCGTAACCCGGGGTCTCATCAGTCTGTGAAGAAGAGTTGACTGAGTAGGAAGACCATCGGGGTTCAAAGGGGAAAGGAAGTGGGGGGTAGGCAAGGGGAGAGGGTGTTGTGGGCGCCCTCTTTAAAACGCACTCAAGCCTCTTTGGCCTGGTGGCTGTCCGCGTGTGTGACTGCTCTCTCAGTGGGACAACTAAAGCACTCTCGAGGAGGAGGAATAGATAGCTTGATGATGGCTCAACAGAGAAAGGGGGGAGGACGGAACGACGTCACCAGGCGTTCGGACAGAGAGAGGGAGGCTTCTGGTTGAGAAGGAAAGAGCACGTCCGTTTGCCTGTTCTTGCGCCTCTCACGCGTGCACGCGCACAAACGCACACACGCACTGCCGTTTTCCCGGCGCACCGCCGCGAACGCCCATCAATAAACACAAACATTCGGGGGCAAACTGGTTTCTCGGCAGGCGACCACCACCATCACCGCGGGCGCGCACACCGGCTGGCACCCGCCCCCTATGGCACTTTCACTTGGCGCTTTGCGAACGACTGTTGTCCCGCCGGTGTCCCGCTGGGAAGCCACGAGTGCCGAGGAAGTAGAAGAGGGAGAGTACCTGCAGCGGGGAAGTGTGCGCGATGGTCCGCTACCACTGCCCACTGTCCTCCTCTGAGTACAGAGAGAGGCGCAACGCAAATATTTGCAACCCTTTTTGCGGGAAACTGTCGTGAAATAACGGCCGAACTCTTCAGGTTGTCTCGGCTGCCTGTCATGCCCTCTTGTCCAGGCGCGGTGAGCAGTTTGGCGAGTTGTTGTTCGGTCTTGTGTGGGGGCGGTTGCGTTCGATAGAGAGCACCTCACCCCCCCCCCCCCTTTTTTGTGTGTGTGTGTGCTCATTTTGCTCGCCTTATGCTTGATGGTGCAACAGTAAGGAGGGGGTGAAGCGACAGCCTACCGACCACTGTCCGCTGCACAACCGGTCGCGTCCTTGAGAGGTCACAGCGGTCGCCACTTTGCGGACCCTTTCTTTGTGGAGCTTCCTTCAGTCGGATGCATCGATCGATGATGCCGATGACCGAGAGTGCCGTACTTGACAGTGCGGCACGAGTCTTGCGTCTACAAATGCTCCTTTTGTGTGGTGCGAGCGTCTTGTCCTTCCTTCGTGGTGTACCGTCACGTCTTCCGACGCTTTGTGATGCAGGGTCTGTGGAACGCGTCTGCGCAGAGCTTCGCCGTGAAAGCATGCGCTGTTAGCACCACTTAGTAGGATACTGAGAAAGGGGTGGTTCTTGGAAAGCGTTGCTCGTGTTTCAGTCAACGAATGCGACACATACTTGATACACCTGTACGGCTCCCACGGATTCACGAGCGCGAGAGCTGCAAATAAAACGCGATGCGTGTGCTGTACATTTGTGCAGTGATCTCACGTGTCAGAGTTAGCGCTGCGATTAATATGAAAACGGAGAGGCCCCGGTAAATAGACATGAACTCTGTAGCAGACACGCGTACACTGTCATGTGCGATATTTATAACCACGATGTCGGTTAACCAGTGCACTTTGTCAATCAATCAATCAATCAATCAGAGAGAGAGAAATGGTTTAATAAAACGCTGGCAGTGTTAGCGTAGGTATTCGTCTGACATTCTCCTCCTCCTCATATCCATCCATCCATCCAACCATCCATCCATCCATCCATCCGTCCGTCCATCCGTCCATCCGTCCATCCGTCCATCTGCCTGTCTGTCTGTCTGTCTGCCCATCCATCCATCCATCCGTCCATCCATCCATCCATCCATCCGTCCATCCGTCCGTCCGTCCGTCCGTCCGTCCGCCTGCCTGCCTGCCTGCCTGCCTGCCCGCCCGCCCGCCCGCCCGCCTGCCTGCCTGCCTGCCCGCCTGCCTGCCCGCATGCCTGCCTGCCTGCCCGCCTGCCTGCCTGCTTCATGACCCTACCACCGTCTTGTGTAAACGATGTGGTTTTACGTTGTTGTTGCTAACGTACATACATGTTTGGCTCACGTGACTAGGAGTTATCTTCTCTCATTCTTCTGGCTACCTATACAGTGTATATGTAAATAATCACGCTTTGAAAGAAACTCCTTCACGCCTTGAGAGAAGACAATCCGGCATCAAATTTTCTCCCATACGACTCTGTCGAACTCTAGGGCCTAGAAAGAGGGCGCAGTCGCATTCGACTCGTCTATGCGCGTAGAGCGAACGTACGTCGTGTGACTGACAGCTGGCGCGGCTCATCTGAGGGAGAGTGTGGCGTTTGACACGCGGCCCTGGTTACGCGGCTGCCGGCTGCTTCAACGGCTGGGACGTCGCCGCGTGTGTACAGCGACGAACGACGGGTGAAGGCGGCGACCCTTTGAGCCCCGCACGAGTGGGACACTCGGCCGAGCCGCGGCTGCAACCCGAGAGCCCTGTGGATTCGATGCCGCGGAAGCTATGCGAACGCGATGCCAATCGGTGCATTTGGGAAGAAAGGTAAAAAGAAAGAATAACGTGGCTAGGGTTTCCCTGATTTCCGGATAGATAACAAATTATAACGAACGGCTAGCGCCAGACAGGCTATCACCAGACAGGAAGGGTAGATACTGCGTTATGCTCATGCTTTACTACAACAGTACATTTTTAACCTAGAGGTCGATTGCAAAGTGTCATTCTAGCTCTGGTATATGCTCTGGCCATGTACCAAATTCGCTCATTTATCGGACATCACCTCTGCCAGATTGCAGGCGGCAATTCGCAGCTTGTCCTTGGCAGATCAGCTCTGGGCTGACCACCAAGCCCGCGAGGCGGCTGAGGAGCTCGGCATCTCAGTTACCACGTGGGAGCTGCTCGCAACACAATGATCTGTGTTTTGGAGGACCAAATAAAGGTTTACCCAATCCAATCGGGTCATTCCAGCTGCTTGTAGGCTTTCAGCTTCATGCATGCATGACCAAACTCAAGTGATGTGCACCTGCATACCCCACCGTGGCGGTCTAGTGGCTAAGGTTCTCGGCTGCTGACCCGCAGGTTGCGGGATGTAATCCCGGCTGCGGCGGCTGCATTTTCGATGGAAGTGAAAACGCTGTCGACCCGTGTGTTCAGATTTTGGCGCTCGTTAAAGAACCCCAGGTGGTCGAAATTTCCGGAGCCCTCCACTACGTCGTCTCTCATAATCACATGGTGGTTTCGGGATGTTAAACCCCACATATAAATGAAACCAATGTGAACCTGCATGCGGTGCGTCGGCAGGATTTTGACTTGGGCAGAATGTGGGGTGGGTGGGGAAGGTAGCTCCCGTGGGCCTTGAGGGGCGTGTACTAGTGTGTCTGGGGTAGTACAGCCTTCGCACACCGCTTCCAACGGCCACGGTATTAACGCTTCCTCAGTCGCTTGATGCCCCGAAATAAGAGATCCATTTGTTGTCTAAATGACATAATCGACTTGTTTATAATGACTCCTGCAATGAAATTCTTCCAGCAAGGATAACACCTTCCAAATCAGCGAGGATATATCCAGCTTGCCATTAAAGATTTACACTTTCCTTTACCTAGTGAGGCGTTACACAGTGCTCAGGGGCTGAGCTTAACGACCGCTACAGCACAGCAGAAGTGACGGCTTTTCCTATTATAGCTGCTGGCAGAGTACTCAGTCGTCTCTTCTATGCGTTGCATATGAGAGAAAGGAGAGTATTTTCACTCTCATCCCCTTTCTTCTCAACTAATAACGTACTTCGACTGTCTTGATCCATACTGCCGAGTGAGTAGGTTAGCTCTGGTTTTCGAGCACTGGCGCTACGGAGCTTTAGTGCGGCTGGAAACGGCGACGTCGCAGCACAAGCACAGCGGCGAGCAGCCAGCACAACCAACGGAGAGAGCTGGAGGCGACGGCGCTCATTTTTTTTTTTTTTTATCTCCAACCGCCGTTCCTGTTTCGAAGAATAGAGGAAGCGGGAAGGGAATCGCACTTATTGAGCCACCTTTCAACGAATCAAGCGCCCAGATGGGAAAGAAATAAAAGGAACAAAGAAAAACCGCGCGAAATTTAAAGGACTAAGAAGTGCGAAGAGAGTGAGGCCACAGGGACGAGCGCTTGCCAGGAGCAGCGAAAAGAGAGTCGGCCGACCTGACAGTCGCGCTGCAGGGAGAGACGAACAACGCGCGGCGCTGAATAGCGCGCAGATGGCGTCCGATAAAAAGCACCGATAAAGGTGCTCGATAAGGTGCCCGATAGAGCTCCCGCGCTCCGCCCGCCAGAAAACCGAACGGGAAGGGACGACAGAGATCGCAATCGCACGCTCCGCCAGAGCGGCCAAACAAAGGCCCTTCGGCGCGCACTTAGTGCATAGACCTTCTGCCGCTGCCGACCGCCCCTTCACCGCAGTGTGTGCTGCGCGACAGTGAGTGTGTGTGCGTCTAAATTCGAGGCTGCCGCCGCCATTGCTTGCTTCCTGGCCACGCGTCTGACAGCAAGCATCCTACACTGAGAGTATTCTGCGGCTGCTGGCGTTAGCGCGAAGCGAGATTTGGCAGCTCCCGGTAGTCGCTGTGTCTTGCTCTGTACGTTCTTGCTATAGTTTCATCGAGGGGCCAAGCGCCGATTTCGAGAATCGAAGTGCGCGCGAGATGCTTCGGCAAGCAACACGCGAAAACACACTCTCTCTCAGGCCAGCTAACTCACGAAGCGCTTGCGCCAGTGTAAACATCCCAACTTTTGCGTTCAACTGTCACGAGGAGCGGGCGTGGTGGAGGGCTGAGAGAGTGGCGCGGAGTAATTGCACTTTGAAGTGTGCAATTTCTGGGAAAGGCATCGGTCAAAATTGTAGATGTGTCAGTCGAGCGCCTTTCGAACCAACGCGCGGTATACGCCCAGCTACATGTTTATTTTCATTTATTTTTTAAATTACGAGCAACTGCGATTCTTCGCGATGTATGGTTGCCCGGTTACGGCGTGTCGTTGCAGAACTCTATAGGTCAGGGGTTCAATTCCAGATGCGGCAGCCGTATCTTGCCGATGCTGGTACGCAAGAACGTTATCGAGTTCACGTTTGGAAACCACATGAAGTCAAAATTAATCGCGACCTCTATCCTTATGCGGGTTAACTTCACAGTCATTTTAAGATTCTTGCATATAAAGACTTGTGTTCATTTCTAATTGCAGCACGTGCTAGTCTGAATTCCAGTTCAAGGCCGTCGAGATTTTTTTTTCATGGAAGAGGGAGAGGGGGAAGTTGAGCTCAATGGAGTTTCAGCTACCTATCTTTACGGGTAATAACCTCAACTACGCCAATGTTTGAGTCACAAACAATATACTACCTGTCAGTCGTTCTTGGTTGCATGTAATGAGTAAAAGCAGACAAAAATAACGCCGAGAATAGTACTATTGATCTCAGCGAGCAGTATTACAGCATGTTTCGCACTGATACTCTGAGCGCTCAATTGCTCCGAAGTAGACTAAACCCTTCGCATGATGAATCGAGCTAGCGTTCGCTCAAGGATACACACGTTTGGGTTTGCGAAACGGCGCGGGCACTGCCCACGGTATACTGTTTCTAGGCAGTTTCCCTCCTTTAGCATGCCCCAAGGACGCGAATCGTCGATCGTTCGAGTCTGCGTCGGTCTCCGCGAAGTCGTAGAGTTTGAACACACGTACGAATGTACACGGACGACTAAGCGCGCAGCGACCGACTCCCATAAAACGAAAGCCGTACAGTAACGCACGAGAGCCACCTTCGAACGCCTGCGCGTCGCCGACAAAATAAGAGAGAGCAACGTAGAGATGCGATCGTGTGCAAGCCAGCAAAGCAGCAGCACCTCTGGGAAAAAGGTCTCTCGGGTAGCGGTGAGGATGAAGAGCAATTGAAAGGGGAAGATGAAGAGAACGGATCAAGGAGGAAATGGGGAAAGGAGGAGATGGAGGTCAAACGATCAGCCAGCTTTCGCGAAATCCTCGCGCCGCGCCAGTGAACTCCGACGGGAGGGCTCGGTGGGCAATGAGCCTTGCATCCCCAAAACTAATTGCGAGTTCGGCGCCTCGGGGTCCAGACAAGATGCGCGGAGCAACCCAGATCTTCGTTCGTTGACTGCCCCCTCCCCTCTTCATCCCCCTTCTCCTTCCTACAACGCGTCTTCTTCGGTCCTTCGCTGCTGCTGTCAATGGTGCTGCAGTAGTCGCCGTTTCGCCCGGGAGGAGCTTTGGCCGCCGCCGTAAAAGCCGTAGGCTCGGATTAAGGGTTCCGAAACGTATCGTTCCATGCCTGCTGGCTCCCGGGGCTCGGACGACGGGATTCCATCGGGTTCGCCCTGGCGTGTCTCCGGCTTGACGCAGTTAAGCTTCCCGGCACATGTCGGGACGTCTTTGATTGCTGTCCGGCCCGTCTGACCTCCTGTTTTTGGCCCTTCGTTGCAGGGGATTTGGGGAGGCTCAAGACGCAGCCGGACGGCTCTGGGAGTTAAAGGAAAGCGGTGCCGATCGGCTGTTGCTGCTGTCGCAAGGCCGACGGTAATGCCTGTCCCCCCGGCCTTGTTGGGTAAGTACTGGGACGGTTCACTGGATCACGGCCTGTGTCCGGCTCGGGGACGCCGGAAAGATTTGCGTCTCCGGTGGCCCCGAACGTGCGTCTCGCATAGAACGTGTTTACTTACCGTATTGAAACAAGCGATAACGTTGAAATAAGCGCGCTTGTCTTGTTCATAATTAAAGGTGGAAATAAACTGAAAGTTCGATGAGGAGCACAAGTAGAGGAAAAGAAAGAAGAAGCTGCGCGTTCGTGCCACGTGTCCTTGTATCCTCTTTTATCAGCTGGTTGTCATTGGTATTGGCATTGGTACACACATCAATGTAATTATTACTAATCGCGTAGACGCGTGACCTCAAAGATCGCCTACGGCATCGCACCATTGCGTACTGCCGGAGCTAATTGCGGAGGCCACGCTCATAGCAAGACAAGACTGTATCAAAGAGAGAGAGAGAGAGAGAGAGAGAGAATGCAGTCAAGAATAATACGTATGTGTAACACGCTGGTATGCGTGCATTCTGAATGATATTTCTTACAGATGTAATCTGTCCATCGTGCAAAAAACATTTAGTTTTCTCGTCATTGCTCCACATTTCTTACTGCCCTCGCTCCATCGCGCCCAGCTCAGAGTAGTTAACGTAGTGGACAGTTAACCAGAGTAGGTTATCTGCCTTTCAACGCTTGAGTCTTCTCAACTGATTTTCGATTGCTCAATGTTAGTTCTCAATAAGTAACGGAACTTGTATAGTCATTCGAATTCCCTGTTACTTCTGCACGCTGTGCGCCAAGACGCACCTGTCCATAGAACGTCCGAGTCAGGAGCGTTGTCACTTCTCCTATACATAGTGCTTTGAAGTGCATCTCAATATAATTCAGGTAATTCACTTTTTTTTCTAAACAGCTCTTGCTCTTCCCCTGCTGCACCTGCACACTAGTCGCAACCGTGTCCACCTTCGCCGACAACCATACTGCACCACTCAGACGTTCCTGTCCCCACCTTGGCGCCGAAGAGTCGGTCGCCACCGGTGTGACAGTACATTCTTCTGAGAAAACAGGGCTGCTTGTAACGTGCGCGGTTCCGAGTAGTAGGCGCGCAGAACTAGAACTCGCTCGCCACAGCGTGGCCTCACAGCGAAAAAAAGAAAAATGTCACTTGCGACTTGTTTTCCAAAGAAAGAAAGAAAAAAAAAACAGTAGTGCAGGCGTTTAGCTGGGAATCGAGGTGGAGGAGGCGTAGCGACGGAGACAAGGCCAGGGGTGGACAGAGAAGGACCCCAAGCTGTCTGGCGACGGCGGCATCTTGTCCCATTTAGCCGACCGAACATCCTTCGGGGAGGCCCCAGAGGGGGTTGTGGTGGTGCGGTCGGGTTTCTTCTCCTCAGCTTCACCGCGGGCCCGGCTAAGCATTTAAGAGGAGGCCGCCGCAGGCGCCGACGGTTTTCTCTGGGGCTGCCACCGCCGCCGGAGCAGCACTCGGGGACTGTGCTGCGCGTCTTGGCTTGGGTTACGGCCGGCGCCAGGTCTCGGCGTGCCCGCTGCGGCGACGTCGCGACGCGCGCTGCCCGGCTTATGTGCGACCAAGAAGAGAGACCGCGTACACTTCTTGTTCTTCTTCTTTTCGTCCTTCTTCCTTTCCCGCCAACAAGCAGCCGGCGACATCCAATGAACCCCTGCCGCCTCGGCGGCGCTTGCTGTGCTTTGCGCGCGCGCGCGCGTGCGCACGTTTCGAGGCGCACATCCGCTCTGCGCGGCGCCTGTCGGTCTGACACGACCCTGTCGCAGCGGCGCACGACGCCGGAGACCGTTTCCCTTCTCTCTCTCTAAAATATGAAACCCGTCTCGTTCACAACACGGCGAGCGCCCGTGGCGTAGGCGGGGCGATGACCAGGACGCCGCCGCCGAATCTGGCCGAGTTTATGCGCGGTGTTTGGCTGCTTGCTTTTCTTTTTTAAGGGGTTCTAATGACTGCAGTGAATCTTGGTACTTCGGAAGCTTTGCGCGGGTGGGCGTTCAAGGAGTAAAAACAAAGTCATTACACCGAGCGATGGAGGGGAGATGTAGCGATGTCTACGAGCCCCGGGGGAAGGCGATAAAAAAAAAAGGTTAATCATAATGTTGGCTACAGATGCGACGGAATAAAGGGTGAGCTAATGAGTTTGAGGACGAGAGCTACGGGACGCTTTATCTTGCCTGTGTATCAGTCTTGATTTCCTTGTTCGTTTTTTTTTTTTGCTTCGCTGCAGTCTCGTACGGAAAAGGTTGAAAAGAAAAGGATCCGTAGAGATATTCGGCATCAGCGAAAGGCCAATGACAAGGTGCTGGGCTGCCAGGTTAGAGAAAAGGGCTCAATTCTGAAGTGCACTTTTAACACGCCCTATATTCGGCTTTGTTAGCTCGGCTTCATCGTGCTGGTTTACAGAGTCACAGACTTTATTTATTTATTTATTTATTTATTTATTTATTTATTTATTTCCTAGGCGGACGAAAACCACAATAACTTCAAAGGCGAATTCGAATATAATGTCATTCTCACTTTCCAACTCCTATTGCTCCAGCGCAGAAACGTGAAACCTTACCAATCCTGTTAGAGCAGCAGGCCAGAGCTATAGCTCAGCCCAACCTCTTTGCATATATAAAAAAGAATTTCTCCTCTCTCTCTCTCTAACGTTTTAGGCCTCTAACACTACGACCTTCTAAGTTGCACATGTCGGCAGCATTTAGAAGCCTGCCTCACCATGGTGAGCTGCTGAGAGCCATAGTACTTGATTTTTTCATGGCACCAGCATCCGATCATGGCTCCATTTTATAATTCAAAGAAAATACCGAGCCCTGTGCACGTTATCACTGTAGTAGTACGCGATAATCTTTGGTGTTTCTTGTGCCGACCGCGCAGTCGTACACAGTGTAGTTAGCTTCTTTCTATTTCTGAAACGACCACTGTTCTTTGTTCCCCCAGACCTCTGGTTTCACCATTGCTTATTGATGAATTATATTTTGAATGATTTATGCTTATACATTAAAAAAAAACTGCTGATTTACGCTGCATGGTCAGAAGCCCTGCATTCAGCAGCGAACCAGAATGAACAATGGTGTCTCTACCTCAATTCCGTAGTTGTATGCACAAAAACTACGATGCGATTGAGAGGCTTGCCTTAGAAGAGGGGGGGGGGGTCAGTATTCATCACTCGAGTATCATTCACTTACGGTTAGCCAAAGTACACAAGTGTTCTTATATTTCTGCCAAATCGAAACACAGCTGCCTTGCTGCGGAGTCGAACCCGTGCCCTCGCGCGTAAGAGCGTGACCTTTCATCCTCAGAGCAACCACGACGTGTTGTTGCCTCTGTCGACAGAATCGCGACACGCCGGTCCTCGGGTCAACGCCATTGGAGACAGTAGCTAGCGCCGACGGGCTTTCCGGCCGTGCACGCGAGTGCTGCGGACAAGCGCACTAGCGGAAAAGCGGCGCGTGCGGTTGCCACAGTCCCCCGTTTTCCCGGCCCGCGCTGTGCTTCGTTCGATCCGCCTTATCTCTGGGCTGCCGCCGGAACTCGACGCGCTAGCTTATCGACCGCCCGCTCCCGGTTTCATCCGGCCCGCTGTCTCGGCACTCTTCGGCGCCCCTCTAGCTTTCGAACTCTACGTCCCAAATAGAGTCCCCCCTAAGCAAGACGAGAGGGGCTTCTAGCCAAAAATCGGAATGCGAGGACAACGTACTTGGCGTCGCCTGCGGAGCTGCTTCGGGGTACTCCTATTTTACTGTCCTCCTCCTGTCCGACCAAGCCTTGCCTTCGCAAACCGTGCAACAGATATGTGACTTATTACAACGAATATGCGGCATGCTGATTAATACTATATATATATATATATATATATATATATATATATATATATATATATATATATATATATATATATATATATATATATATATATATATATATATATACACTAAGACTGCATGTTTTAGTCGTGATTTTATCATGATTAAAAGCACGAAAGTAAGAGAATGTAGCCCTCACTCGGATGATTTGAGAGAATACTCTCTGGCAGCTCACTTAAAATGCGTACCCTAATGTTTTTCGTTGAATCAAAAACAACAATGCGGAAACGAACCTTTCGTCCTCTCTTTCTCTGTCCCTGTTTCTTTATCGTAGTTCTCCTCCTCACACGTTTCTTCAGTGTCGTGAACCTAACCTAACATTCGCTCTGTCATGCATATCTTCTATTCTCTCTTTTTTTGAAGACATATTCTTTTTTGTTTGAAATGTGCAAAAATTTTGAACCAAACGTATCTTAGCCGCTTTACCATCTTACGACAGTGTGGCACGTGAACAGTTTCTTCGCTGTTTCGTTCCACTACCCCAGCGTTGTAGGCGATTCCCCCCCCCCTCTTTTTTCTTTGTGTGTGTGTGTGTGGGGGGGGGGGGGTATCTTGTTGATCTAAAGTTAGAGCCCGGCAGGCAAATGATTATTTTGCGCTATGTATGCACGGCGAGAAGTATTTTAGAGGCGGCGGAGTTCTACTCCCTGGCTACCCCGTTGCACTGCACATACTGCTCGACGCACGTTATTTGGGTTTTGACAAGACTACTCAAGCCACCAATTTGCTTTGGCAGGCCTAGTCACATGTACTGTTTTATTTGAAGAAATAAAAGGTATTATTATTATTATTATTATTATTATTAATATTAATATTATTATTATTATTATTATTATTATTATTGTTGTTGTTGTTGTTGTTGTTGTTGTTGTCATGTTTCTGAATGAATGCGAACAAAGCCTATACCAAGCAGGCAAAATGGACGGGGTGGTAAGGGGGGGGGGAGCTGGCCTTACTGTCAAGGCTTCCATGCGTACGTCCGTGCTCCACAGAACGACTGACTACCCCCCCCCCCCCCCAAAATCCCCCCCCCCCCTCACACAGCTTCCAACCTTCTTCCGCCTCCTGTACTGGGGATTCTTTTCTACCCTCCGTCCTGCTGGGCTTTACCCTCGCAAGTCCCTGATGGATGACGCTTAAAGCGTCGCTTAACGGTCGGCCGCTGTGTCTAATGGACCATGGTTGCATTTGGGCGCCGCACTCCCGCGTTCTCGCGAACGATCGCGCGCCCTGCCGTCCGAGGGAGAAATGTCGTCGTATATACGCGCGGTGTCTTCCCACTCTTGTCTCCAGCGTGTTCCCACGTCTCCTTTTGCTTCCGCTTAATCATTTTACCTTTTTTTTCTTGCCCCACACATATTTCGGGACAGCGTGGAGAGGTTAGTCGGGGCTTGACGACGTACGGCCTGACTTGTTGACAGGGACAGGTGCAGTAGTAAGCAACAAGTATAGCGTTCCCGTTCGACATTCAGCGTGGTTGAGTGATTGTGCGCGGGGCTTGCGTGTTTATCCACCGCCACCTCTTGAAAGCTGTTTCTCTACGTTGGTCGAAAGGCCACTTTGATCGCGTGAGACTATAGAACTACAATGCAAATTATATATTTGGTACTATCGTCGTCAGTCAAGTTTTCTATATTCTGCAGTGGTTTTGCAACGAAATAACGAGGTGCCTTCCTCAACCTTTTTATACGGGTTTTTCTGTGCGAAAAAAGACCAGACATGTGTAGACGGACGTCGTGAAATCCGTAACTTCAATGACGTCATCTGCGCCACTGTACATGCACATGCGCACAGTCATCAGACTTGGAAGCTGAGAGTAATACTTTCTCGGATACGCGGCAGTCACTTTCCCGCGGATAAAGTGTCGACCGTGTTTTGTGACAGTGCGATAAAAACGACTCTAAAACAACTAAAAATCCCGCATAGCCGGTTGTGAATAATACGGCTTTAGAGTTTCTCTTTGGCATTAATAAAGCACGCTTAATTACGAAATCGTGAAGCGTTTCGCTTCAGCGTGGTGTGGGTCATTTGGTGTCGGCATGTGTACTGGATCAAGTTGTGCGGAGCCCCTGCTTCAATGCTACTGAAGGCTCACAAATAAACAGCTGTCCTAAGCACCGGAAAGCGTTGTGAGAAAATCCCACAAGCAGGCATGTGAAGCTTGTGCTGCATCAGTTCCACCATCTCTCTCACAATAAAGAGTTGTATATGCTATGAATAAAAAAGGGAGGAGCATATTTTAATCTTGAATATATGTAACTTCACAGTGTTGCACACGTTTCTGTGTCTTACATTTGTTACACACAAAGGACTGTTGTTAACGTGAGACGAAGAAAACCCGAAACAAGACGGTCTTGACGTCAAAGTGGTTGCATGCTCTCGATTTAAGCTTCATGCCACGCACATGCACAATGAAGAAAACTAAAAACGGAACACTTTTGCCTGAAAAGATTTCCGACAGTTGATCCGGCCTACGAGCATTGTGTGCTAATGCGCACAACTCCGCGCTATATGCATGGCTCCACGCAGGCAGAGAACAGAGGCCGTTGTCTGGGAAACTGCGTGAGTCGTTTAGTTATAAGACGACTGGAGAGACTGGCGAAACATGCATTCACGAGTATTGCCAGGCCGCGACTACACGTGAGTCGTCGCCAGTTTTGTCGTCAATGCAAGCGCTCCTCCGCGGGAGCCATGCATGGCGTTTTCGCCGCGAAGGTTATTATACACAGTACTAAAGACGGCAGTGGTGGTACGTGACTTACATTGTGCAGCTTGAAGTAGAGACCGCAGGCATTGCAGACGGGTTCGCCGTTCTGGTTGCGCCTCCACAGCGTCGTCGTGGTCGTCTTGCAGTTGGCACAGCTTGTTCCGGCCCGTCTCGCCGCAGACTGCTCGGGGGAAAATGAAGAGAGAGAGAGAGAGAGAATGAATCCAATGTCTGCAGTACGCTACACCAAACACGCCTATCAATGTTGAATGCCAGCTTAGTAAGGTGGATGAAAGAATAAACGGACGAATCGGGTTGCAGTGAGAAGGATCATTAGGATAAAGAAGAGAACTGGTGAGCTACGTCCCAAAAGCACGATATGATTATGAGAGACGCCGTATAGAGGAGCGCTCTGCGAATTTTGATCATGTGGTGTTCTTTAACTTTCACTGACACCGCACAGTATACATGGGACTGTGACATTTCGCCTCCACCAAAACGCGATCACCACGGCCGAGATAGAGCCCATGACCCTGAGAAGGAGGTCTGATTTCACAATGTGTTATCAGATATGCAACGAATGCGGGCATTATTCGAAGCTTTTCTCTAAATAAATTAGCAATGTCATACAAAGCGCTTTATTAATGCTGTAAAAAGTAGGGAGTAAGGGGAGGTTGTAACCTATAGCAGCTCTGAGTGGTCATCGAGATGAACATGAACACCTTGTTGTTGAGAAGCCCCACCAGTCTTTTATCTGACAAACTTGTGGTACAGTGACACGAAAAACCTACACAGCCTGGCGTCCGACATGCGAACAGGTCGCGGGATAGAATCCCGGCTTCGGTAGCTGCATTTTCGACGGAGGCGAAAATGCTGTAGGAACGTGTGCTCAGATTTGGGTTTACATAAAAAACCCCAGGTGGTCCAAATTCCCGTAGCCCTCCACTACGGCGTATCTCCATAACCATATGGTGGTTTTGGGACATCAAACCCCACATATGAAATCATCAGGATTTGAATCAAGTATAAATATTTACTGGGCTCTTACGTCCCAAAAATCCGATTTTATTATCAGAGACTCCCTCGTGGAACTCCGGAAATTTCGACCCCTTGGCGTTCTTTAACGTGCACCTGAATCTAAGCACACGGGATTCTAGCATTTCGCCTCCATGGAAATGCGACAGACGCGGCCGCGATTCAACATCGCAACCTTTGAGCCCACAGTGGATCACCATAAGCACTAGATCGCATCGATGAAGGAATTTTTCGCAAGATTATACCAAGGCCTATTACACTCATAGTTTAGAATGCGTTAACAATCCCTGCTCTTTAATGAAAGTCGGACGGGCTCCGAGCCGTAGCCGAGCTGTAATTTTTACGATAGAGAGACTGCATAATGGTCGCGCCCGTCGCAGCACATGATCATGTTATGCGCTTATACGCGTGCTCAGCAAACTAAGCGCACCTATTTGCACTGCACCCGGCCGCGACTAAAAAGCAAAGCTTGCTGACGCATACCGAAACCGAGGAGTGCCGGTGCACACTTTAAGAGCTTTATTACAAGGCCTTTAAGAAGTCGCCGCCCAAAGCTGCCCCTATAGGCCGCTCCACTGTGGACACGGCGCGCGACGGCATAGAATTTGAATTTATCGGCGTTGCATAACCAGTCACGTGCGATGAAGAGAATATAAACGGGATTAATTGTTAGGGCGATGTCAATGAACCCAGCGAAGCCTTTCTGTGTTCACCGCGTGAGTGGATGCACAGACCGGACAACGTGACGATGGATTATACATTCTCATTAACTCATATACAAGGCGTCGCGAATCGCGCCTGCTTGTATGGAGACGTCATAAAACCAGCGCTGCCAGAGAGTACAAAAGCCTGTCTTATATGCACTTTGGTGCGCGTATTTGCACTCTCGCGTTATATAATGCGCTTCGCGAGAAGCTACCGGTGGCTCATTTGCTGCGCCGTGTTACATATACAGCGCCACTAGCGTATATATAACGAACGAGCTGTGGCCCTGTGTTGTAGCATGTGCAGTATACATATATGGGAGCCGAGTACGCTGTACAGCGGCGGGCGGCTATTCCTCCCCGCTGAGAAGGAGGGGTGCTGCTCCCAGAGTTAAACGATGGCACCAGCTGACCCCGGTGTCAGGTGCGCCGATTAATTACCGGGCCGAGCCGACAATTGGCACCCTCTCCACCCTCCAGAGGATCGCGGAGACCGGGGACACACACACACTCTCACACACACACACACACACACACACACACACACACACACACACACACACACACACACACACACACACACACACACACACTGATGCTCACATGCACAAATGCGCGGGCACACGCACGCGAACACTCACGCACGCACGCACTGTCCGGTCCCACGGCTGTCATATTGCAACTCTCTCACTCATTTTATTTTGCGCTTTTCTTGACACATGTACAGGCGTGCGCTGCGGCACCTTCCGCGCGGCGGCCAGTCCTCTTCTTCCGAGACAGACACGCCCCCTTCTTCTTCTTCCTCGCGAGTTGGACGTGTAGGGCGTAGCACCGGCCGTCGCTTCGCGCTCACGCACAAACACGTGCGCGGCTCGCAACGTTATGCGCGCGTTGGTGTTGTCGAACGGCCTCACGAGATCGCACCGGGGTCTCTCGCCGCTGGCGATGGTGCGTACGCGCAGAGGCCTCCGTCGCCGACGACGTCGTCCCCTCTCTCGTCGCGTATGCACATACATGAATAATGCGCGGTGTCTATATACGCCGGCGCCCCCCTCAGGTGTCGGGGCGGCCGGGTTGGCTGCAGAGGCCGCGCGCGAGAGATGTGGAAAGACGCGCCGCTCTCTCGCGTCGGCTTTCAATGCGGCGCGGCCCGCGGTGTGCATGTCAGTGGACTCCTTTGCATAATGTGAGCGCGCGCGTATGTGTATGCCCCGACCGTTTGGTCCCGTTCAACTAAAGGATGCGTTGAGTGCGGCGAGTTGGGCGGGTTGGTAAAGATGCCTAACTTCGAAATCTCTCTCTCTCTCTCTCTCTCTCTCTCTCTCTCTCTCTCTCTCTCTCTGTGTGTGTGTGTGTGTGTGTGTGTGTGTGTGTGTGCGTGTGTGTGTGTGTGTGTGTGCGTGTGTGTGTGTGTGTGTGTGTGTGTGTGTGTGTGTTACAATGATAACGCTTACTCCCTCCCCTACCACTGCTTCTCTCTGGGATGCGCACCTCGTGCAGTTGTCGTCACTTCCTGACGTACACACAAAATGCTCCCGCAAGATGGCGCCATGCGGCTATCAACTTTAGGGTTACATTATATGCTGCTTTTAGAGAGCAGAGTAAGCTCATCCGTCTTACAAACGCTGTTACCAACCCATGCATTGCGGAGATGACGCTCAGGCCGACTTTCGTGCTTCGCGAAGCAAACGCTGCAGCGAACACAATTTTATACTGTAGTCATTGATAGTCATGTTTATCACCTGTTTTTGACACGTTAGATAAGTCAATCGGTGGCACGGTATACAGGCATGCAGCCTGCTAGAACGAACTGTGGCGTCGCCGCATACCTATGGTTGGTATCCAAAGCTACGCGCAACTCTGCTGCGTGAATTTAGTATAGATACACAATAAACTTTATAAAGCTTACACAGGCGGGCCACTATGCAGGCTCCCAAATCGATTTGAAGCACTGCTGGTTGACGAAGTGCTACTATGTGGGTCTACATATCTTACGCGAAATAAGTGCTGCTGCAAAGGGCGCAAAGACCCGAGGAAATTCATCCTTGCACGCATGGTGTATCATAATAACCATTGGTGAAGTTTTACGCCCCCAAATTACGATATGATTACGAGAAACGACGTAGTGGAGGACTCCGGGAACTTTGACAATGTGGCGTTCTTTAACGTTCGGCAATGCTGCACAGTACACGGGCCTTTGGCATATCGTCCCCCTCGAAATGCGACCACCGAGGTTGGGATCCAACCCACGACTTTCGCCTTGGAGAACAAACTTGCATATCGGAGAACATGAAACTTGGTGCACTAAGAACATCGTCTTCAAACATGGCGAAGATAAAAACAGATACGTAATGGAAATATCGTTCTTGTATACCGTTCCGTATAGCCATGCCGACGATAGACAGCAGCGTGTGTATACGATAAGATTATAAACGCGAGAAGAGAAAGCGTTTATTATTTTTTTTAATATATCGACACGTGTCTGGCAACGCCTTCAACCGGCAGCGCCCCTCGAGTAATTAATGGTCTTTTTCGAGAGCGAGCGCGCTCGGAGGCATCGCAAGGCAGGCGCTCCAAACAAGAAATTAAAACGAAAGAAGGAACTTGCTCTCCAAGGCCCCGCACACTTCTCCGGTGCATCATGACCTGAGCTTGTCTTTGCCACCTTAGAGGTGCTAACAAGCCTTGACTCGAGGTTTCAACGGCCAGGCTATCTCTCTCTCTCTCTACATCGTGACTCTAGGAACAATAAATGAAGTCGCACGCTAGCCGCCATATGCAGGCGTTCAGGGTCAAACGAGCGGTATAGGTGAAAAGTTCGGGTGCATGCGCACATCAGCGAACGACCGAACGACGCGTTGTGAGAAAAAGAACAATCGCGCGCGTCGGAGATTAGACGTCTAAGGTGAACGCGAACACATTATGCGCCTAATGTGCCGTACTGTGTAATTATAAGCTCTCGGGCGGTGATGGAGTGACCGCTTGCGAAACCTCTTGGTTGTGCGTATATTTTTGTGCTAATTCTTAATTGGCCATGTTGCCCGAATCGTCGCCTCCGCAGCGGCCGCGGCCTCTGGGAAATCTAGAAAAAGATCTCGAAGGCTATGGTTTGGCGGAGTGCCGATGCGCCGGAAGCAAATTGGGGAGCCGGAAGAACTTCACTGAGGCCACGTTTAAGGTGTCACCTATTCGGGTGAACGATCCGTGTCTCCTAAACAGAAACGTTCACGGGGAGTCTGATAGTTCTTTTTTTTTTCCTTTCTTGCCTATTAGAGAATGTGTGTGTTTTTTGCCTATTAGAGTATGTGTGTGTTTTTTAAAAAATATACACAAAATAATTCTCACCACGAAATACAGGTGTTTAATGAAGCTATCAACACGCGGAAGAGTAACATATCCTTAACTACTCATGCTGAAAGCAGTCGACCCGGAAGAACCGTCGGATGAACACGGGGACTAGTGAAATGAGGCTTACATTTGGCGGTAACCACGAAATGACAAGATGTATACTGTAACGATGCTGCGAACGAACGTCCTATTGTTCGCGTTATTCTATTCGTCTCAGTGGGCATTCTCGACGTTTCTCGCAGCAGCTTGTATACACAATGTACCACGATGACATAAGCATCAAGTCGAACTACCAGTTCATTTAGTTTTCGTGAAGTCAACTCGTTGACTAGCAAGTGCAGAAGAATCGGGAACTTCAGTGCAGCAGCTGCCGTCGCGGGCACCCTGCAGGGGTGCTATTTCAGGCATTGTCCGACATGTTTCGCCCTTGATCAACTATGCTTGTCCCAGCGGCTGCTGCAGTTTAATTTGCTTGAAAGGCCGCCACTACAAAACTTAAGACAATTTTTGCGGAATTTGACCATGACCGGAATAACTCCAACTTGACCCGGGGTGCATAAGGTGCATAAGTTCGCCTCATGGCCGTCGCGTTCCATGCCATTCACGAATGTGTGTGTGTGTGTGTGTGTGTGTGTGTGTGTGTGTGTGTGTGTGTGTGTGTGTGTGTGTGTGTGTGTGGTTGTGTGTGTGTGTGTGTGTGTGTGTGTGTGTGTGTGTGTGTGTGTGTGTGTGTGTGTGTGTGTGTGTGTGTGTGTGTGTGTGTGTGTGTGTGTGTGTGTGTGTGTGTGTGTGTGTTTATACACGAGGTACAGCGGGAATACAGCGATTAAAGAAGTGGAATGACGTGGGCGTGCTCCGTGGGACCCATCGCTCGCTGCTCCGAAAGTATACGCTATACGAAGCACCAGCAACAGCCACGGCAGCTCGGCAGCTTGGCAGTCCGTTTGACCGAGCTCTCGGTTATCGATCTTGGACTCTTGGGCGCTGTCCACCCATCGCGGTTGTGCCGCGCATACACACATTACCCACAGCGCGCTCGCAACAGAAAGGGGAGCCGCCGCTGCAAACTTGCATCCTGTTGAGCACCCTGCAGCTGCATGTACACATCCATCCAGCTGCGTGCAATATACACGTGAGCGATGGACACGTGCCTTTAATACCTCCTTGAAAAGGGATCGCTTCCATCATGGGCATAGCTTCTCGGGCAAGAAAAAAAGTAGCCGTGCGCCATCGCCCTTTCGAAGTATTTCCTAGTTTGTGCAACGTGTGCGAAGGGAATCTCTTACGCCGCGCCGCCGCCCGCTGGCATTACAACACGCGTACAGCTGGGTCTCGTATGCGTCAAAACTCTCGACAGCATGACGATACCAACTAGCCGTAGCATGGCCATACCAACTAGCCCAAGCTGCCACACTTCTCGACAGCAGGAACCGCCTCGTACGAGCTCTGTGCGTGCGTGCGTCTCTTTTGAAGGTGGCAGACATAATCACTAACATACTGAGTGTAGGTCGTATAAAGGTTCTATTCAAAAGCCGTTGGAAGATTAATGAGCCGTGTTGTCACCTGTTGCGCATTCGACTGATGTGCAGATATGCACATCGTTAAAAGAGGACTGTGCAGGGCAGATGGTGTACGTTTTGCACGTGCTGGATCTGCTGACGTCCATGTTAAGTACTCTACGCGCTACACATGTGTCGTGTGGAATAGATAGCGTCATAACTCGTACCTTGTGTACAGCGAAACTGCACACTGTCATAGACGATAGTTATGGCGCTAGAACAGAACTACGACGCAGAGACGAGAAGGACACGAAAGACACGAGTTTCGGTGTCCTTTTTGTCTCTGTGTCGTCTTTCTGTTCTCGCGCTATAACTATCGTCACGTTGTATACCAACTAGCCAAAGCTGCCACACTTCTAAGCTGTCATAGACTTGTGAACTAGGAATACTCAGGCGTCCTTTGCCGATGTACATTTGCCTCGAGATAAGCACGCTCACATGCGCGAGCACGCACGGTCAAAGGGAGCACACTTGAGTGAAACATTACCGAACATCCAAAATTCGCGATTCTGAAAACGCTCACATTTGCTGCACACACTGTGTTAGATACAGTTCTACATCTTTCAGGTGATATATCGGTGTGTGTGTGTGTGTGTGTATGTGTGTGTGTGTGTGTGTGTGTGTGTGTGTGTGTGTGTGTGTGTGTGTGTGTGTGTGTTTGTGTGTGTGTGTTTGCGTGTATGTGTGTGACAGCACTCCTCAATAAAATGTTTGTTTCCGCACGCATCGTTCACTGAACGTCTTCATTCTCGTTTTCCTTTTCATTCTGCCGGGATTCCCATATATCGACACTTGAGGGTGCAGTAGGGCCACAAATTGAGGTGCCGACATCGCGAAACAATAGCAACAATAGAGTACAATACAGACGTGCTAGGGAGGCATGTAGCGGCGAGCTATTACTGCGCTTCTTCCTGTTCTCGTCACATCTGAACGCACCATGCCGTACTTTCTTCTATTTTGTCGGTTTTTTTTAAACTTGGGTGAATCGAGCTCTTTGAGCTTACAAAGGCTGCATGTTATACACATGACTGTATTTCTTCTTCTTTCTTTAGTTTTTTTTTTTTTTTGTTGTTGTTGTTTTCAACCTCGCCACGCTCGTAGGCGTGCCACGCGAGCACGCTGCCCACGCATGCATCGCGACTCCCGAGTCACTCACGCACTGGACACGGTGGACCGTCTTGCACGACTATTGATCGGCTCGGCCGGCCGATGATTGCCTTTCGAACTGGTCCGCCACACTGTCTACACGGCTTATACGCTTCCGGCGCTCAACGAAAACCCGTCGTTGCAATGACTGCCCTCGGACTACCGACTCCTCCTTACTGCCGCTACTACTGCTTTCTTACATGTATATTTCGTTCAAAAGTGGCAGCGGGGATATGACTCCGTTGTACAGGATTCTCCACACGCACTTCGAATTTGTTGTCGGCGGCTGCCGTCACGAATCGGTCGTTTCGCGTCGGTCGCGTGTGCTCCACGCCGATCGAGTTACATTCGGCGATGATGATGAGTTCCCTCTCCCCCCCCCTTCTTTCCTCTTCTTCCTCCTTTTTACCCCCACACTCTCTCAATCTAAACCGATTCGCGTATGCTCGATCTACGCCACGCTTCACGGGTTGTCATCCCTGTCGTATGGATTTCTCGTTTTCTCGCCGATCACCCCCAAGTGTATACGTGTTTGAATCGCCACTGTCAGAGACTGTCGAACAACGCAGTGACAATACAGATTGATGGAGGAGCGAAAAAAAAAAAAGCTAGAACATCGGGGTGTGAGAAATTTTGAACCCGCGCGTCACGTATTTACTGCTTCTGTGTCCGTGGAAGGCGTCTTAGGAAAATGACACACATGCGTACTTGAAAAGAGCGATTTTGTGCGTGTGTGTGTAGGGGGGGGGGCGATACTTTGCAAAAGCTGATTTATGAACACAGAAGAAAAATGTGGCTAGCATATCACTATGAGAACTGACGTGCGGGGAAAAAATAAATCATTTAATCGATACTATATAGCTTAATATAGAAACATTAGAGAGGGAGAGAGAGAGATAAAGATGCGAGGAAAGGCAGGGAGGTTAACCAGACGCAAATCCGGTTTGCTACCCTGCACTGGGGGAAAAAAATTTGAAATTTTAACATGAAAGCTGTATCCTGATTTGAACCTACATGTAGACACTTATGTACCCGGGCAAGTTTCAAGTGCGCTTCAAGTACGCTATGAAAAAAAAAACGTTATTCAAAGAACGTATGGACAGAGCTTATAACCTCCACCCCCCTCAAAAAAAAAAAAAGCTTGTGAATTTGTTGTGTTGTTTTGCTTTTCGAGCTCGAAAAGATGGGAGCAATAGATAGTAAAATCCTACCTTTACAACGCGTATACCCTTCCTGATTCATTTTTCGCAGATATCTAGAGTCGATGTATCTGTATGGGAACGGGCTAATTATGACAAGCCAGTTAAATCATTACGAAATATAGTTAGGCATCGCGTATACCATGAATGAAAGAATACAGGATTATAAAAAAAGAAAACAACCCGCTTTTATTAATTCTTTCCTTTGAGCAGACGATAACGCTTTCGGATGCAGACGAGACAAAAAAAAATGATATAAATAAAACGGATAACGGGCCGGAAAGAGTAGCTTGCTGCGCTGCCCGCCGTTTCACGATATCATGCCACGCAGTGAGCGCTGTGTAGTGAGGCAAGAGTCGTTTCCGACCGGATGACATTCCTTTCTCGCTGCTGCAATACGAGGCCTCGGACACGGCTTACAATCGAGTCAGATCTAGCGAGCTTCCCTCAGTAACAGTCTTTACTCCTTTCAGATTGCCCCGAAAAGCGCGAGTTCAACACATACGTGGTGCTATACAAATGTGTTAACGTGTATTATATCGATGCTACACACACACACACACACACACACACACACACACACACACACACACACACACACACACACACACACACACACACACACACACACACACACACACACACACACACACACACACACACACACACACACACACACACACACCCCTCTGTTGGAGACGGCAGCGTGCACTATATACCCGCCTGCATGCGTACAGGCTGCACTAATTACTACTCTTCTCTATCTCTCTCTTTTTCTCCCTCATTCCCCTCTCCCCACGTGTAGGGTAGCAGACTGGACTTAGTCTAGTTAACCTACCTACCTTTCTTATCTTCTCTCTCTCTCTGCACTAATTACTATACTCCAAACCAGATGATTCCCGTTTCCATCCGCGCTCGCTTTCTCAATTCTCTAACAAATCTTTCGTTCCCCCTGCATGCTCTCCCACAACAGCGGTTTCCGAAACCGGAAGTAAAAAAGAACTAGAGTGGCTTCCGGTCTAGCCCTCGCTTTTTTTCCTGACCCACGTAGACGTACGCACGCTGCTGCAGCTCGTTCATCTGATATGCCAAGGCTATGCAAGTTTGGGAACAAATGTTCTTTCTTTGTTTGAATCCCGTTTGCGTAGCATGATACCATAGCGCCAGTGCGAGCCGTCCCGGAAAACGCTGCGTTCTCCCCTAGGCGGCGGTAGCGGCAGCGGCGCCGGAGTGGAGTAGAAGGCTTTCGGTCATTTCCGATACCTCGCGGGCACTACCCGGTACCATGCGGCGCGCAACCGCAATACTCAGTCCTAACGCATTACTCTCTTTTAGCGGCAAGTGACCGCCAGGTATGAGAAATATTTGCGAGAAGGTTGCGCTTACGACACGAAAGATGTAGACTTGTACTCCCATGCAAGTTGTCACGCGCCTAAGTCCAAACATGCGCGAGGAACGCATCCGCTCCCCCCCCCCCCCCCATCCCTACTCGACCAGGAAATGAGCTTGGGTTCACTGGCATGTTCTTTCTGTAGCCTATAGCACACCGAGGATGCACGTAGATGCGGCTCTAGATATAGCGAAAGGAAATGCACGAAGCGAGCGCTAGTAAAGACACGGAACACAAGCCACGAGGCCTTATTTCTGACGTTTTTACAGGCACGCGTATCTTAACGACACTGTTGGCGCCGACATTGTTCCTCCGTTCGCTGCTCGCTTACAATATGAGGCGAATATGAATGTGTATTTGAGTCTCACGTTTTAGGTGTGACCGGACAATCTGCAGAGAGGTTGAGGATGTTGTAGGTAGCCGGCGGATCTAGCCTTGCATAATTTGCTGGCAATTGCCCCGCCCGGTTTTCTCTTTGCTAGTTGTAGCTAATGTCCTTTGTTTTTCAACAAAGCCTGAGCAGGCTTTTAAAATAAAAATCGTGCATAGCGCGACGTAAGCCTGCATAAGACGGCGGCCTTCTGGAAACGCGTGCGTTCCCGCTTACTTTCCGCTCGCACAACTTTTCGTGCACCACTACAAAGGAACTGCGATGTATAGGAAGGTGTAGAGGGTGGGGTGGGATGCGGGGTCAGTGCCTTATCTATAGTGGCTTACATAACAGTGGCCCATGATGCATGATTTTTGCTTCCTGCGTTTTGGGGTTATAATATTGGTCGTCAGGTTCGTCATACCAAGGTTCATTCGAAAAATAGCTTACTTTATAGCACCATGATGACAGGGCCTGCATCAGCGTTATAGGAATAAGGGGCTTTGCTCTTCCGCATAAAAAAAGTGGCTGTTTACGATATGAGCCTTGTTATCCTTCCCGGTTTTTAGATGTATAGGCTTATGTGCAGCTTTTCTTATTGCTGTGATACTTTGCAAAGTAACACGTTCAAGTTTGCATACACTGAAATGTCTGTCAGCACAGAAAGGCAGAATACAATTTATCAGGTGTGTTGTTTGAAGGAGCGAGTACAATGTACCGGTATGCTCGTAGGTTACAAACAAGTATAACAAGTAGATAAAAAATAGGATCTATCTATCTATCTATCTATCTATCTATCTATCTATCTATCTATCTATCTATCTATCTATCTATCTATCTATCTATCTATCTATCTATCTATCTATCTATCTATCTGTCTGTCTGTCTGTCTGTCTGTCTGTCTGTCTGTCTGTCTGTCTGTCTGTCTGTCTGTCTGTCTGTCTGTCTGTCTGTCTGTCTGTCTGTCTGTCTGTCTGTCTGTCTGTCTGTCTGTCTGTCTGTCTGTCTGTCTGTCTGTCTGTCTGTCTGTCTGTCTGTCTGTCTGTCTATCTATCTATCTATCTATCTATCTATCTATCTATCTATCTATCTATCTATCTATCTATCTATCTATCTATCTATCTATCTATCTATCTATCTATCTATCTATCTATCTATCTATCTATCTATCTCATTAGAGTGCGACAGGGTCTTTACTTACGAGTCGTCGCTTGGGCTTGATGAGCGGCCTGTTCTGGCCGTTCATTTTGTGGTAGAGACCGCATGCGTTGCACAGGTAGTGCCCGGTGCCGTCTCGTCGCCACAGCGGCGTCGACGTCGCACCACAGTTCACGCACTCTCTGCCCTCTGAGTCACGGGTCATCACCAAACACCGAGCACAACGGCGGTGACGAAGGCAGTCGGCAGGGCCGGGCGGGGGGCAGCAGGAGTAGCGGAGGACACAAGACGTTTGCCGAAGAAGGACGCCGCGCGAACGCGCAGGAAGAAAAAGGGAGATACGTTAGCATGGAAACGGGAAAGGTATCACGGCAATATCTGGCACCTCCTATGCGTGAAACTATCCATAGCCTTTTTTTCGCAGAGAACCGCACGCTATCTTATATATGTCGCAGCATCCAGGGCCACAAGGTAAAAAGGGAAAACAGCCATGCAAGAACTGTAGACAAAATCTGTAAAGCCGCTGTGGTTAGATAGCTTAGAAACCCAGAAACAAAAACGATCTTCTTAATGCCAAGACATCGTCTCTATAGTTTTGAATGACTTTAAGTACCTCCCACATGAAACTGTGAACATTTGCCCTGCGTATACAAGGAAACAATAATTTTTTTTTGTGGTAGTTCATGGCCACAGCCTTAAATGGTATGTATGATCCCTGTGTGGTTGCCGTTTTTAAAGGGCTCTCAAGAAGCGCTTTGACACTGGCAATAACGCAACGGGACGAAAGTCAAGGCAAAACGTTTTTCTGAACATATCAGCAACACTTAAAATTAAAAAAAAAGACATTTCACATAGTCCGAAAAAGAATGTGGATTCCGTATTCACAAGGCTGCTTTCACGTTGAAGTGATGCTAATTGTATTAAGAATAAAATTCATCGGAGACAATGCCTGATCAGTTGCGGAAGGAACACGCAGATAGGTGCTCTTTAACTTTCATATATAAAAGAAGTCATGTAAAGTATTCGGAACATACCAGCTCTTACATAAAGATGTCACGGGAACGTGACATTCTTTTTTTTTGATGGTTGACAGCGAGTAGCTTTGTGAATTCGGAGCTCCTGAGATTGTCAAGCACTGGTTATAGTAGAAAAAATGGAAGAAAGACCACAGAGTAACAAATGGTTATAAGAGCTCATGAGTGCAGTGTGGTTTATTTTCCGTTTTGCTTTTAGATCTATCGTGCTGAGAGTAAGACCAAGGGCCGAAGCGGTTAGTGCTCGCCGTGAGTGCGAGGGAGATAGAGAAAGAGAGAGAGAATAAAAAGTTTGCCGGTGAGCCGAGACTCTATAGATTTGGAGCTTAAGATAGACAGTAGTGAAGTTAGCTAGTGAAGTTTGCATAGTGCCGTGACATTTTTTTTTTTTATTCGCGCAGCGTGCTGATGAAAAAAAGCGTGCGCACGTCGCAAGCATCGGTGTTTAACATACTCTCTTAATCTGGTCCTGAATTAAGTGCTGGTTATACCCAGGAAACAGACTAAAAGTGTCCGGTTTCCTGGCTGTATCTAGCACTTTAAATGGGACCTTATTAAGAGTGTACGCACAGGCAGGCCTCGTGCAGGTGATCAATGCATACGTGTGTTAATTCGCCGCCATTTTGTGACCCGAACGACAAAGACGCATCCCAATAACGGTTTTATTCCGAACAAGCACGAGAGGTCCCGATACAAACATTGAGCCCTTGTATAATAACCATCATACTCATTCTTTTTTTTTATTTCGACATCGACTTGCCCTTAAGACATGATATTTTTTGCATGTATGTTTATGAATGTATTGTAATCGTCGTTTTGTAGTTTTCGGTGCCCTGAAAATATACTTCTTGCGGAGATGAAATCGATTATTTGTGGCGCCTAATGGCACCATAGCCAGTGTTCGCAATAAAGTGCCAGTGAGGTGCCGATGAATACCGTTTGCGATATTTCGCAAACGAAGTTTTTTAGGAGGATTAAGCGTTAAGCAAGCAAGTTTCGAGGCACCTATAGTACCCAAATTTTCATCGGCATTCCGCTGCGGAATAGAAATGCGGTTATTGGATTAACATACGACGGTGGCTGCTCCCGACGAAGACTCTGTTGGGGCTTCCATATGTTTCATTATGAGCGCCAGCCGACGACTGATTGCTGAAGTAAAATAAAACGTCACCATATGGTCATTTGATTAAAAAAATACATGATGATACCTGTAGAAGCAGACCACAGACTCGCTAATACAGAGTTAAGGGCACAAGTATTAAGACAGAAAAAAGGTCGAACCATATAGACTGTTCTTCGAGACATTTGTACTTGGCTCATATATAGCTTTCTTTTGTCTTAACACACATGTGTCGACGAGGTTGCTAGCAAATAGTTCGATTGCCGTCTATGCACTTTGAAAAATTACCTTGCGTGCGGTGTTCTTGCATGCATGAGTCGACTGAGCGCGTCATGTATATACGAGTATAACGCAAAATGAATGATGTCTATAGCTGTCTCTTTTTTTTTCGAAAGTAATTATCCGTACAACACGCACACGTGAATGTTTGTACATATACTCACGGTCAAGGGTGCTTACATATACGACGTGCATGCATGTTTGCGTAAGCTATGCGTAGCACATATTGCATATCTGCGAAAGACCGATTGGGAGTAAGACTACCAGGCCGCACTTCACGCTTACGTTTACGTGGTAAGTTTTACCGAGATATTTATTATATTATGCTCAACGAGCAAATAAAATAACAAGCGTTACTTTCGCTCCTGTAAAATCGAATGACCATGCGTGTTTTGAATGCAGCAGTGCAGCTACGCTAAGAATGCCATCAACATGAACCATGGTATGAACCTTGTCGATATGTTCCCACGTATCGAAACCCTCCGTCGTACTACTGGGGCACATTATCGGTGTTTATACTGTTTGCACCACACACTGTCTCTTCATCTGTTGCTACACCCCCACCCCCCTTATTTTTACACAGACATGGGCAACAAATGGCTTGGGTCGCGGTTGAATCTATCACGCGATAAGCAGGTTATAGATCCCATCTTCCTATTGTCGTTCAATGCGACGCTCATTATCGCTCAACTGGTCAGTACAGTCACTGAAGTTCGTCGATCTTCCGGTGACGTCGATCTTCCGGTTCGTCGATCTTCGGGTGACGTTCGGCGAACTCGGAAGATCGTGCAAGAAGCACAGCAAGTAGGTTTCAGAGCACTAACGCATTCATGCCTTGTTTTGTTTCTGCTTCAAACCTATATGGCACGTATCCGCACTGGGGATTGGCCATCAGTGCGTCGATAAAAATTTTAAAGTAGTTATTTGTTTGTTTGTTTGTTTGTAGCCTAGTTAGAGCCACATCAACGTCTTGCTCCTCTTCTTATTTCTGTGTCACATGCACGATGATACCATGTGCCCATTTCTTCGAACATCCCTCTCTTTTTTTTTTTTTCATTATTTCGCAGCCTGCTTGCAGCGCCCCCGATTGATAAAACGCGCGGCGACGCAAGCGCTGTACTTCGGAAACTGGATTTGAGGAAACACCGGCGTAAGCTTCACGCTCTGTCTTTTTTTTATTTCTTTTATTTTGGTGGTAAGTTCCTGGAGGCGTCGTTTCTTTTTTGTCCCCAGTCGAGATAGCACACCGAGCAGGAAGGGGAACTGTCTTTTTTTCTTTCCGCGTCGTCTCGGCCGGTAGCAGCCAACGTCCTGCCACGAGCCAGGAAGGAGTCCGTTATTTATTCCGCCCCACCCCCCTCCTTCTCTCGCAATGCTACTCTCTCTCTCGTCGCAGCAGGACCTAGCTGCGGAGGAACCCGCTTGCATCGACGTTGCATCTGTCACGTGTGCCGCAACGTGTGGCGTATGTGTAACGCGGCGGTAAGTTGACGGCGTAAAGCCAGCGTGCACAGCTTGCGTATACACGTGACCGACTTTTGCAAAACTAGCAGAGGAAGAAGTCGAAGAACGACATGGGTTCGAAGAACGATTGACCAATCGCGAGACTTCTTGCCTCCCGTCCGTCTGTACAAGTAGCGTCGGAGGTGGCACGTTACGGTGATACTGAGGTGGCCAACTTTTGAGATACGGTGATCGACCACGATGATGACTTCATGGATGCTTGCGATCGATATCAATAAATAATATAGTAAGTATATTGGCGTTCAATGAGCTTTCTGATGACATAGTCGCGGCTGGGCTGAAGGACTTTGCGAGCTTGTCATTCGCCGGACGCTGCACAGAACTAAGTGTCATGTCGTTGTCTGCCTCCTCGTTGTGCCCATCTTCATTCACAGCATTTTGTTTGTTTAAAAAAAAGGACACTCGGGAACACAAACCTTCGAGAGTTGGGGAGGAGTGTTGAGGCACATGACGTCACTTTGGAACGTAATAATTCCGGATCAATGTCGTGAACCTTCCTTCTACAGGACCACATTTATGACGTTTTCAAAGAGTGAGACTCAATGCTTTTGGAACGTTCCGAAGGCCTTTAGAAGGTAGACAGCCTGAATATGCGGCTTGTGAATTTTTCAATGTTTTTTTTTTTTACAGAATTGGCAAATATTGGAAACCTTTCAATCGTTGAAGAGCACGTGAAACACCTATACCCATAACTATACAACTCGAAATAGCTGTACAGGGCACCGGGAACAATGCTGACCGAACCTGGAGCGAGGCACGCTCTCGATGAAAGAGCCGGAAGCGGTGCGAGAGACATGTGTCCCGGCGTGTTACGCGGCACACGAGACACTTTTGTCCCTGCGGCGGCAGAGACAAAGGGCACCGCAGCCTACACGCCCCACGAGCTACGCGGTCCTCTGCGTTGTTTGGCCAGGGACACGTGACCACGCCGCTGGACAATGGCACTGCGCGCGCGCGAAATCTGCGTTCGTTCGCGGGCGCCTGAACGAAGGTAGAATGATTGTGTTTAATTGGTTGATTGATTGATATGTGGGGTTTAGCGTCCCAAAACTACCATATGATTATGAGAGATGCCGTAGTGGAGGGCTCCGGAAATTTAGACCACCTGGGGTTCTTTAACGTGCACCCAAGTCTGAGCGCACGCGCCTACAACATTTCCGCCTCCATCGGAAATGCAGCCGCCGATGCCGGCATTCAATCCCGCGACCTGCGGGTCAGCAGCCGAGTACCTTGGTCACTAGACCACCGCGGCGGGGCGAATGATTATGTTTAAAGAGACCCCACGCTGATAAACTTAAAACAGCCAACTCGAATTTGAGAAGTATGATATACAGGAACAGCTGACGAGAGTGAAATTTCGTAGACTAGACGCAGTGTGGGTTTTTGCAAGAAGTGTGATTGCCAAGACAGACAGACAAACAGAGAGAGAGAGAGAGAAAAGGGGGGGTGGTACTGGCAGCGAACATAGATTAAATGCTAACTTCTGATTTCTGCTCGGTTATGTCGCGTTTACTTATGGGTGTCCCGAGAAAACAAAGCTTTCACTGTTGTGTCGGGAACACAAGCAATTCCTCTCAACCGACATCAACCGACAGCATCTGCGATGCGTGCGAAGAGCATTTGCAGAGGCGAGCAGTGAAAGCGAAACTGCCGCACAGCCTTCCTTCGGAGCCAGTGGTGAAGTCTACAGTGTCTATGGCATGGTGTCCTCAGAGCAAGTTATCCTCACTACACAGAAAGCAACGTTTCTACTTTTCCTCGCGACTCATGAAGCACGTGGCAACGCCTAATTTCCCAATGGTCTGTGTGACGACGCAGGTTTCTGCCCTATACTGTTCAATATGACCCCTGCAATATGTTGCGTCTCATGCAGCATGACCATGTGATGTACAGAAGGTTAGGACGTAGGAACAGCCAGCCGGTGTCGTAACAACAAATAGAAAAAGTAAAGCGAGTCATTCATGAAGACCAACAAGGCAAAGGTCGTACAACTATACGCACGAATAAATCTACCTCCGTTCCCACTTCCCATTCGCGGATCGCATTTATTCGAGGCTCACTTGTTTACCTTACGCAACAAAAGCACGCGCAGGTGCGACGCCATGACAGGGGGAGGCGATGCTTTTTGTTCGCTCTTATCGGCACTATCAGCGCCCGGCCTATAAAGGTGAGCAATCACTCCGGATCCCAAAGACAAACTAGGTGCGCTAAACGAGCCTGCGCGAAAAGATGGGAGCACGCTGGGCCGGCAGTTCCCCCGTGAAAACGTGGGCGCCTCGTTCCCCCTCACCTTTTACACGAGGTGCCCCACCAGAGACCACAACTGTCCACGGCATTCGCGCTCGACTACTATACGTATATACCTTTATAGCGTCCACGCTTTCGTAGGTACCTTAAATCGACGGGCTAGGCAATCAAAAGGCTGTACATCTCCGTTAAGAGCGAGGTAAAAAAAACAACAACAACTGAGTAAGAGATAAGAAGCGAGAGAAGAGGAAGAGAATAATTGGGCGAGGTTAGCTGTTGCCTTTACGGTGGGCGTGCTGTTCAGCGCGCAGAGCTTTCGGTGGTACGCTCATGACCCCGTATTATAAACCCTGGTTAGCTGTCACTCGGAGGCGAAGGATCCTCGGTTGCGTACGCTACCTGGATCCCAAAGTCACAGTAAACAAACGTTGAAGAGAGAGAGAGAGAGACAAAGAGACGAATGGGAAAACAAACAAATAGAAACTGCTTGTCGATCGCCTTCGGTGTGTACGTGTTTTCTTCGCGCCATGGCGCCGAGTGGCAAGCAAGGAAGGTGGGCAGAGAGACGTATAGGAAATCTCAAAAAAAAAAAAAAAAATGTCGCGGGGAGCGAGAGCTGTATACTGCGCATGTGCGAGAAGTGGACCATACGAACGACGAAGACGACGTCGCAAGCATTCTACCTGTCCCCACGTTTTATCGCCGGCCGTAAAAAAGTGGGAGCACCGAAAGAGAAAAAAGCAGTATACGAATAAAATAGGGAGGCGCACGTAAGGCGCCCACCACGGTGTGCAGAAGACGACGACCACTGCCTGCCTGCCGTAACCGCAGCTTGCAGCCAAGCGTGGGGGACAAGAGCCGGAGCCAGTTCGCCTGCAATCGTAAAATGGCTCCTTCCTCTCGCAACAATCCCATGCACGCCGTGTGGCGACACTCAGTCCGACCATGGTGCACGTACAGCCCGGGCTTGTGCACGTCCGCACGCGTTTCCTAGCTCATCGGCCCCGCACTTTTTTATAACTAGGAGAACGAGACTCCATCACGAACTCCGCGTGGTTCCATTAAGAACTCCCCAGCTACCAGGGGCTTTGCGCGGACGTAAAATCGTCCAGTGACGGTCGAAAAGCGTGCCCTAAATCCTGAGTTTTTTTTTTTTTCAAAGCGCAACGGCGAAGGTTTTTTTCCCCTGGCGGGAAGGTTGCGAAACGCTGTGGTACGCTCATTCAGTCTCGGAGGCTTTTGTCCTGTCCAACCCGGTTGTCTCGAATTCCCCCGAAAAGCTCCGCCCCCTACCCGAACGACAGAGGTGCAGCAGAAGAAAATGAGAAAATACCGATATGAAAAGCGTTTTGCTCAGGACTACGTTGGATCCTCTTTGCGGAGTCACTCCGTAAGCCACAATAAGAACAATTGTAGGTGTTTTACGTCCCAAAGCCACGTTATTATGAGTGACAACCATACAGCGGAGGGCTTCGGAAAATTCGACCACCGGGGTTCTTTAATGTGCACTTGCATCTAAGCACACGGGACGATAGCATGTCGCCTCCTCATAAGTGAGGCCGCAACTGCCGGGATTCGATCCCACGACCTTTGGGTTCAGCAACCGAGCACCACAACCTCTGTACCACCGCGGCGGGCCAGCAATCCGGAGCCATTCAGCGATTCAGTGGCTATGACTTTATAGAAGGGACGCACTGCGGTGTGTTGTGTCCAGCGGCTGGAGGGAATTCTGTGTGGTCTTCGAAACGGGTGACCTCTCTTGGTCTTGGCCACAGACGTCGCGATGAATAATCAACGCGAAGAAGAGGAAAGAAAACTGAATAAAAACAAAAAGAAAACGAAGAAAGACGTTGTAAGAGGGGGAGGCCTTCACGATGTCCTTTTCCTGACCGCAGGCCACGCACTCAAAGGGGGGAATCCGCAGCGGCCAATCTGCATTTGGGGCATGTCTCAAACAACGAACACCGTCCGTAGTACGAAGCATTGTGTTTGTGTGCCTGCGCCTCTCATGGTTGTCGTCATTCGTCGCGCCAGCGAGTCATGCTTGGCGTCCTTTCGAGGACACTGACGTCCGAGTCGTTATAAGGTCTTCGCCTGGGAAGGGGAGTCCGCGCAGTGTTTTTTAAGGAAGTGTGCAATATGAACGCCGTTGCGTCGACGGTGACGCAACGCACGTCGCCAGCTGTCGGCTGAATTCGCCGAAGCGAATCGGCAAGAACATGTGTGTACAATTTCCTTGTGGTAACATTTATTTCTCATACTGGTATCGATTAGATTTGTGGGGTTTAACGTCCCAAAACCACCATATGATTATGAGAGACGCCGTAGTGGAGGGCTCCGGAAATTTCGACCACCTGGGGTTCTTTAACGTGCACCCAAATCTGAGTACACGGGCCTACAACATTCCCGCCTCCATCGGAAATGCAGCCGCCGCCTCATACTGGTATCGAAAAATATTTTATCGTACGAATAACATTCGTTGCTGTCTTGACACAGTTGTGATCATGAACCGACAAAGAAGATCCAAGAAGCTTCCTTTTGTATTTGGTGTACACGTCAATTTTTAAAATAAAGAGTGCGCGGTGCCATCCTTTATTCAATGTATATTTTGGTTGGTAGTAGAGTATACCAGAATTACTTTGTCTACTCAATTTGTTTATTACTGGACGTCATGAAACCTCTAAACACAAAGCATGCAGAGTATCCAAAAAAAAAATGAACTCGAAGAATTGTGATGGCTGTTGTATTTTTCGAGTATCCACACGTCTAAGCACGTCTTTAGGAAATCTATAAACGCTAATTGCCAATCATAATGGCAAGGCTACAACAAAACTTCCATCGACACGACGCCGTGTCTTCAGCCACAAAAAACAGAAAAAGAAAGACGAAAAAAAAGAAAGAAAGAAACATGATTGTGGACCATTTGTAGGCTGTCCAAATAAATTGTCTGACTAGGTTGTCAGTAATGCTTTTTTGTTTTGTTTTCTGGTGACTCGTTTTCAAATGCTAACATTGGGAAACGAAGGCACCACACAAGAAGAGACACGCAGACGGATTGGGCACTCGATCTTGCTGTGCATCTCTCATTGTGTGGTGCACTGGTTTCCTGACTCGCGCATTTAGCGGTAGGTCATTAAAGCGAATCATCCATCCCTTCGAGACGTTCTGCTTAGCGTTCATTAACTGCACGGAATTACCATCGAGGAATCCCACTGACTGTGTTCGATAGCCAATGCGACGTGCCTGAAAAACGTTTTCCGTTGGTCGGAAGGACGATTTCTAATGAGCGCCCTGGGTGTTTATTTTTCTTAGTCAAGAATAGAGCTGTCGGATACCTGCGTGGCAGAATCAATGCCCGACAAAAACAACACGAGGAAATGGAGTGGGGGGGGGGGGGGGGGCTTGGTCAAGCCGGACGTCTACAACGCCGCGAGACGTTCGAAAGGGACCGCACAGTGTACTACTCTGTCTCGAAAAAGGACGCAGACCCGGCCGGTTAATTGGCGATCGGCCGAGCGTTGCGCCTGGGCTGACCGGCTTCGCCGTACCTTCCGTCGGAGAGCCGAGATGGGCCAGGAAGAAGGGAGAAGACCGAGGGAAGCTTGTAGCGGGGAGGATGGATGGAAAGTAAAAAGAGGACAAACAAGATTTCTGTTGTTCCGGAACAAAGCCGATAAACGAGGGGCTCCGATGGTGTGGAACGGAAGGCTCACCTCCTTCTCATCCTCAACGTCTTCACGAGGCAGCGACGGCGAACGACGTTGGTGACGACGTTTCGCTTATACACGGCCTTCGGTAAAACCGACCACCGGAAGCCAGAAACAACGATCATGGCAGAGAGGCCTCATCGAGGACGACATACTCGCTCGCTGGATTTCGTGCCGACCGGTTGTGCCCCCGCGATCTCCGACGAAAGCGAAGCCCTGGCCGACTGGCTCGCCCTACGCCATCTCCTGACTCGGACAAGAGCTCTCGCCGAGTGGTGCCCCATCCTCGGGCTTCTGCGACCGTGTCCATTTCTATCTCCTCCTTACATCCGTATGTGACTGTCCCTACGCCATGCTCTCTCCTTCCTCCTCTTTCTATCGCTATACATTTTAATCCTATCCTTTTAATCCCTTCTTACCCCCATCCCTCGTGAGCTACTGTTGAGGTGTCGCACTATGATGCACAGTCACGGGGCTCACTTTTATCTTCTTTTCACTTAAGAATTACGTCTCATTGAGGACGACGTGGCACACTTCGAGGAAGCGTGGCCCAATGGCTGCTGAAGCGACCTCGGTTTTATTCGTAGACGGGATACGCCGAAGAAACGCATTCGGGCACTTGGTAGCTTCAGATTCAACCGCGATGTTGTATAATCCGTCATCTCGTCAGTTTTGACTGGCTCACGCACCCACCATGGCCTCCGCGATTGTCTCTGTAATGCAAACGTGAAACGTGGCGGGATTCGACGGAAGTTGACCATGACCTTCCGCAATAACACCCGAGTAGATGTTTGTGGAGCTGTAGTATTGTTAGTGCAACCTTGTGATGGTGGTCTCAACGATGGAACCTGTCTTGACACATTTACGACCACGACCGAGTAAAAGTTGCCATGTTGCAAGGTTCGCATGATTGGGAAATGTTGCATGATCGGGCAATAGCGATAATACCACAGTCTTGCAACCCCACAGAATTTCCCCTATACCGCATCTTCTGTTTCGCGATCTCCCCTTTCGTTCGCCATGAGCCCACTGTTAAGTGTGAATCGTGCAACTCTTCACAGACCGTCGCCACACTTAAAAGTATTACTACCTCGCTTTCCTTCTTCTGGCTACCATCTTGTGGAGTAAATAGCTCAGTGTTTGTTTACAAAACAAAGTGGACCATTGCAAATGGCTGAGAATTTCCGGCACTGGACGAATTGGCGTGATTTCGCTGAGCAAGGATGAGCGGGAAGAAGGGGGACACTATGACAGAAAATGTAGCAAACGAGGTCGCTGAGAGGCATGGTTCTCCCCCCAACGAGCGTCGAAAAACTAAAGCCACCACAGTTCTTACGGACCAAGTTTGCGACTACATTCCCCGTGGTTATAATCCATTGTCCAGAGTCCCTGGTCGCCCTTTATAACGGGACTGCCGTACAAGCCTGCTTAGCACTCCTGACAGCCACTTCCACAGCGGTGCCATGCCGAGAAGAGTTTGTTCCTTTTGTGTACAGCCCTCGTTTCGTTTACTTTCCTGCCTCGTCTCGGCAATTTTCTCCGGTGCTCGCTGAACGGGGCGCACCGTCGCGTCGGTCACACGCAGAGGCGGCTTCGCGACGGGAGACCTTTTCCTTGCCCTCCCGGGAGTAACGCAGGACGCCCCCACGGTGCAGTACGGTGCCCGCGCGTGGCACGGACTCCGGAACGCCGCTGCAGTCTTGGAATGCGAGGATCGCGAGCGCTCGGTCCAGGCGCGCGTTCGTTCAGTGCTTCTGACCACATGCATAGGCGACGTCGGAATGTGGTGTGCGCCTTCTCCTCGCCAATGTTCCGAGCAGTGCCGGTGCACCACGGCGGGACCTCCTGTGGACATCCCTAACGACCGGCCGGCGCCTGGTGGAAGCACGGGCGTGCACGGGACGCCCCGAACAAGGAAGCAGATGATGTCCTTGTGATGTCGAAATACGTGGCAGCGCAGAGTGATGGCAATCAGTAAAATGCGGGAAAATTTTGAGCATTGCTTGTGTAAACATTCGTTCCGTTTACGCGTATCTGTGCGTAGGTAAAGAGGCGAATAGGAACATTTGCATGCTGTTGCTTATCTCAATATATTACGCACGTCTGGCACGTATTTCATGCTTTCCTCGTGACAACCTTAGTTACCACGCACGGGTCCTCAAAGCGTTACAAGTTCTTTCTTTTTAAAAGTTCAACACGGAGGCGTCATCATAAAACTCAAGATCGGTGTCGTCCTACTCAAGCTTAACTAAGCGTCGAGAGCCTCGTCAGTGTTCTACAGACTGTTAGTTGTGCATTAGCTGACTATATTCTATACAAACGAAATTTTTCATCTCACCACGCCGTCATGTGTTAACAGGGATATTAGAGTTCGTCGTAGAGATAGATCTTCTCACACCCAAGCAGAAGCTGGGTTGGGCGCGGTTGTCAATACATTCCCTCCCCCCTTCTCCACCCCTTCTGGATCCGCCAATGAACTGATCTCCAGTGGATAGTTCCCCCAAAGTCAGAACCTGAACGCATACGTGAACCACTGGTCCTCACTTCTTATACTAGCTAAATGCCGAAGCCCAGGCCCATGTTGCTGGCCAAACACATGTATCTCTTTAACTTAGGCCGAAAGGAACTCTGGCTGGTTAGTCTGGCTGTACCGGTGAATAACCTGTCTTCCTGTCCTCGGCAAGTCTGTTGACACTATGTGTAGCGTATCACCAATGTCTATGTTTTTGTTTCGGACAGACTCTGTATAGCTTCCACCTAGGCAGTAAGGCTGCCCCCCCCCCCCCCTAGACGCACTCTGGGCGCACATAAGGCGCTCCACCACCGGGCACGTCATATATGCATTCGCAAGCCTAGTCTCTGGCAGTCAGCGGTGGCAAACTGGTTTCTCCCTTGCTCACCCCCCCTCCTCTTCTTAAAGGAGAGACCGAACAAAGCAGAATTCCTGTCTCGGCCCGTTGTCCGACGACACTATTAATCTCTCGCCGGCGCGCGCGCGCTTACACCTGTGGGCACCGAGGCAACGCGCCGCACCGGCGGCCAGCCAGCTCAGCACCGATGGAACGCCACCCTTTCCTACCCATCCTCGCCGCTATTGCGAGATGCGGAGCAGCATTTTGCGCGCAGGAGCTCGCCCTTTCCAGGCCTCGCGGCGTGCCTTCGAGGGTCGTCTTCTTTTCCTTTCGGTGGTGGCTTGCGTAGTCGTCCGGACGGCTCGCGGCCGAAAGACGTATCCGATATCCTCGCGTACGCCAAACGGGATGAAGACAGAAGTCGGGTGGCAGAGAGGGGAAAGCGCCTGGCATAAACGTACGCAGATCGCCGACCGCTATAGCTTTCGTTTTTTGCGGCCTCAGCTGCGACCGCTTCGTAGGGAAACCTGTCCCGTCCTCTCGCGTCAGGGATCGCACATGCGCACGGTCACACGCGTGACACACTCATCAACTTGTCGTACATTTCCGAGAAGGTTAGTTGGGCGCAGATGAAATGAACAAGTTGGCGGAGATAACGTACTCGCAACTTGCACAGGTCTGGGGTTTGATTAGTGAAAAATGGGGGAGGCCTTGGCCCTGCGGTTGCCGCAGTAGTGCTGATGCCGATGATGTCGGTAAAGAGATCCATGAACAAACGGAGGAGTGGAGAAGGCGTATAGGAATTGCCGGCCCGGATCTGCAGTCTAGCTCGCAGGTAGAAACTGCCTAAATGAACTAACTAATCAGTCAACTTAAGCGCTATAGAGCAACTGAAAAAGTATTGAAACATAACTCCATGCTTCCATTCTTTTGACGGGGAAGTTACACGACAGTTTATTTCCTTTTTTGTTTTTATTCGTTTTTTCAATTCAGAGGTTTATCCGTGAGTGCGCAGTCACACATTACAAACTATTTGTGTTTTGTTTTCGCTGTTGTTGCTGTCAAGGTGATTATTTTCCTACGAGATATTATGTCGAGCCGGGCATGTATGCTCGGTTTCGTTAGAAGGCGAGTACGAGTCCAGTCAGACACCAAACCAAAAAGCGAAAAAAAAAAGATCACTGACAACATCATTAATCGCTTCGCAGCGTGCTGATGGAGGTACAATTCGTTTAGGAGGCTGTCCTGATTCGAAACGCGGTTGGATATCCCTGTGATCAAATGTCATTGACAACACACATTCCCGATCGTTTTGATTCTGTTCTATTGTTTATGCAATGGCTTCCACTAGTAACATACATAGGTTGAAAACACGAAGTTGTATAAGCAGCCAGAGAACACGTTGCTCTTTTGCTGATTAGGCTAGCCCGTTTATTGGTACGTCTTTGGCTATCAGAAACGCAGTGGTTTGTTAGCGCGACTCCCCAAGTCGTTTCAAGACGAGCCGCGTTGAATACTTCGTTATGCGCAACTAACTGAGAGACAAATTGGGATCGTTTTCGTTTAGGGACAGTGTACAGTTCTCGTCGAGGCAAGCTCAATCAGCCACACCCCGCTGTTAGAGGGTTTAGTCGAGCAAAATCTAGAGGCAGGTTTAGCTTTATAAGCTGCTCGACTTGGAGCGCGGTGCGATCCCTTCGTGTAAGCGTATAGTTGTGTCTAGTTACCAGAGTAAAACGAAGAAAAAAAGAAAACAAAGCGACAAGGATGGAGTGGAAACGACGAAGGAGGCATTAATGATCGGCCAATTATCTGACCTGTTCGCACAGCTGTAACCTAGTTCTGGACGCCCGCCAAGGCGAGGCAGTCAACATTGGCGAGGTCGAAGCCGCGCCCTGTCCTTTGGGACGACATTGAGGTCGCCAGACGCTGGTGTGGCCGGCGGGTACACACGTCGTCGCCTCGCTCATCGGCGACTATGGCAACGCTCACCTCGAAATTAAGCCATTTTCTGCCTCAGTGTAGCGGTTGGAGGTGATTGCGAACGCACACGTGACTTTGAAGAGCGTCTATTCTACTTTACGGCACTTGGCAGCTGGTGGCTCTCGGTTTCTCCTGTTTCCGGAGAAATGTATGAACGAATCTAAACGAATTCATCAGAGCCGAGGCAATCGGGAGTGAGTTTCCGTTAAACGTTCACCTTAAAATATGAACTTGAGGGCAAACGGTGACCGCACGAGTTTTTGAAATCAGCAACCTTCTCTCGGGGTTCATGGTCCTTTATTGTTCAGTTGCCTGGGCACACGTTTCGTTCATGGCTGAATTGAAAGCGATAAGCATCCTTATCATCCAAAACCAGTCACTTTGCCTGTACTCTCTTTACCAATGTGCGGTGTCTCGATTTTGGCGCGTGTTTATTTAATTAAGCTGTTCAATGCTTGAACGCGTATGTTCACTGTGTTCTAGAGCTATTCGAAGAACTTGTCGAGCTCCGGCGCCACTTGTAGAGCGCCACATAAATAGCCAATGATTGATTGATTGATAGGTGGGGTTTAACGTCCCAAAACTTCAAAACTATCATATGATTACGAGAGACGCCGTAGTGGAGGGCTCCGGAAATTTCGAGCACCTGGGTTTTTTTAACGTACGTGCACCCAAATCTGAGCACATGGGCCGACAGAATATCCGCCTCCATCGAAAATGCAACCGCCGCTACCGGGATTCGATCCCGCGACCTGCGGGTCAGCAGCCGAGTACTTTAGCCACCAGACCACCTAAATAGCTAGCGCACACATGGTCGTTCCAAGGAGTCGCGTGAAATCGAGGTGATACTCCGCGTCCCGCCACGCTGGTCCAAGAGCGGACCTCGTCGTCGGAACGCTCTTCAACCGGATCTCCCTTCAAACCGCGCGCGCGGCCCATCGACGCCCGCTTCAGCACCACGCAAGAGGAGGCATGCCAGTTTCTTTCTTTCTTTTTTTTTCTCGCCAGCGTGGAAGCGTGCAGAGCAACCAAGGAGCACGCGGCTGCGTCGACTATGAGCCGCTCTGCAAACGTGCCCGGGTGTTCGGTCCGACAGGAGCGAGAGAGCATCACGATCCCATGAGAGAGAGAGAGAAAGCATCGAGCTCCCGGCCCAGTCTGTGGGGTGTTTCGCCGCAGCAACGCTGCAAATGAGCCTTTTCGCTCCTCGTACGAGCGGCACGAACGACGTCGCGGGCAAAACGAGCTGCTTCCACCCCCCCTCCCCCCCGCACCCTCTTTCCTATCGAGCAAAGAAGTTACGCGTGTACGCTTCTTTAACCTCTCTTCCCCTCCATATATTCTCTCTCCAGTCGTATAGACGAACTGTTGTTGCGGCAACCTGCAATTACGAGGTCAGGCCGAAGCCAGGGTCGCACTGGGTCCATCATCGCCTCTGGTTTGCGATCCCCCTTCCTTCTCCACCCAACACCACGCCGTGAGAAGTCACCCCTCCCCTCCCTCCCCCATCCCACCAAACCAATTCGCCTTCTCTCTCGCTCTTGATACGTATGATTTAGGAAAGGAAGAAAGGGGGGAAGGGGGCATACCCAGTGAAACGGCGTGATCTTCGCTGCGTTGTTTATTTTAACTGCCGATGCTCCTGCTCGCATCGTCGGCCGGCTGCGACGTTGGTGAACGCGGTGTACGAGCCTGTTGGGCGCAGCATCGTACTGCATAGGCTGCGCGCGAACTGTGCGGTCGTAACGCTTAACATCCCCCGCTCCCCTCTCATGTAAGGAGTAGAGGAAGGGAAAACAGAGAGGGTGGCGTCGGCGGCGATAGTTTGCCCTCGCGTCATGATCGAGGCCTGTAATGCGCGTGCAGATGAGTGGCGCTCTCCCTTTGTGTGCTTTGCGCGCCCCGTGTTTTGGGAGAAATTGTTCCGGGCTCGTTACGTAAGCGTGCGGGCGCAGACGCGAGGAGTGAACGTACGTCCTGCGGCTGATTATTGCTGCTGCTGCTCCTATACGGGGATCTGATTGTCGCGGTGTTTGCGAAAGTTATTGCCCCTCCACTTGGCCGTGGCGGTGCAGGTTCCCTTGTTCCCGGCTTTTGAAGGGCTCACGGAATGCCTCTGTGCGGTGGAACTGCCAACAGGAAGCAAATGTGACTGGGAACGTATCAGGCGATCACACAATATATAGGAAGGGAATGCGATTGGGAACGTATCAGCGGATTGAAGTCGGAAGCGCTGAAAATTGGCATTGTTCTGACTGCCGTAAGATACCAAGTACATCACTGCGAGACATTCCGCGTAAATATGTAACGAAATATGAGCTATTCCAACTACTGAGCTGAACAGATTAATCGATTCTATGCAAACCATTGGCTCTTCATGTTATTGTTACGTCCCGTTGCAAGAGGTGTTCTTTATACCAAGAAACCAGAAATCGATCAGTGACGATCGGCATTGCACCCTCAAAGCCTTTGGTTTGTGCAACACTATTTTTTTTCAGAACGTCAGCTTAACGAATTGGTGGTCATTGCTAATTTAGCTGAAGGCCGTGTTGTCGGGTCTGTAAGTCTTCAACAACTTGTATGGTCTGCTATCGTAATGCATCGTAGCTTTTTTTCAAAACGATCTTTGAGCGATCTTCACACAGAAGCTTCAAAGCGTACTCGGGCCCAACCGTCGCTGCAAGTTCCTCAACACATGACACGCACTTCCTGGACAGACGCTGCAAGAATGGGTAGCGGCAGCACGGTGGCCACCCTCTCGGTGTAATAACCACTGGCCAGACTGGAGAAGGGAATCATTGCACGTATGCATCTTGCAGGAAGAAACTATACCAGGGCCTAAAGAAACGGATGCAGTCGTTGACGGAGTAGCAGCAGCAGCAGCAACACGCGAACGGGCAAAGAGAAAATGGACCGCTGGGTGCCGCAGGCTGCGCCGACGCCTCCCTGGGGATCCATCATGCTCACCACCACCACCTCATACCTCTCCTACAACCACCGGGTGAATGGAAACTCACCGTACACCGACGGCATCATCGCACGAGCAGGCCCGAAAAGGGCCCACAAGGGATGGGATATAACGCCACAAAAAAAGTTCATTGAACAGTAATGAAAAAGACAACAAAAGGTAAAAGAAGTGGCATTAGAAAGAGGCAGGCGGGCTACCCAATCACAAAAATGGCCGGCAACGCCGTCGTGAACGGACCATCTCGACCGAAAGGGGAGAAAAAGAGAGAGCTTTGGAGGGGCGTGGGCGAAGCCAAGGGTGGCGGCTTCTCGTGTGCATACGTACAAACGTGCCGCACTGAGAAGCGGCGATATAGGAAAGAGATAGCATCTCGAGATCGCGTGTTAAGCGGTGGCCACTGTGGAAAAAAAAAAAAAAGAAATAAAGCTAGCTCGCCTGCCCTGAATGAGACGCGGTAGAGAAATGCGCCATTCACACAGTCGTCGCGCGGATAAGGGTGCACTGGCCTCCGTACAAAAGACGCGTGGCTACGCCCAGCGTAAAGGAGAGCCCTGGGTGAATTGAAACCGGCATTACTGCCCTCTGGCGACGACGTCTTGCTCCAAACGGAAGTCATGAGTGCGCGAAACGGGAGAGTCACATGAGAGACTGCATCTGGATATGTGGGTTCCTGTTAGCAGTGATGCCTTTGAAGTGTCCCCACAAGAAGAGATCTGCGAAATGGACGAGTGCGAAGTTCTCGATGTCGAGTTTGTTGATATCGTAATATAACCGTATACAACATTCGCTCCTGGTGAAACAGAGCTCACGTTTACGTAACCGGCAGCTGACAAGTTCAACGTATGCGCCGCTATCTGCGATTCCACTCGCCGTTGCCATGGGGACAGAAGCTGAAGATGGAAAAAAAAAAGAAGAAATGATCGTAGCGAGGGACCATATAGTTACGGGGATATGACAAAAGAATGGCGTATTTACACTATTTACACGAACAAAGGGATCGGGACTACCGCAGCCAACATGACGCAAGCAGGAGACAACCCGTCCTCCTCTTCATCGACCTCGAGGCGAGTGGCACATAGGAATATGATGATGATTATGAACGGTATACCTTTAGCATACAGGTTGTTTTGCGCACCCTCTGCTTGTGCAAGAAGCAAGCGTGCAATTTCAATAATTATAGACATAACCAAACGCTATAACGAGATTTGGGTGTGATGTGTAGCTTAGCCGAAGCGAAACGGCTCGAACAGGTTGTTGAGCTTGACTGATCGCGAAATCCGGTTATAGGTGAGATCGTCACTCACGAGTGGTACTTGCATCAAGGCGGCATCGCTATCTCGGCCCTTGGTCTGTTAGGTCTCGGACGAGTTTATACTCTTAGTAAGCTGGACCACACACAATGTTATTATGTCACGTCGTCGAGGCGCGGCGCGTCGCCGCTCACCTCCGAACGCCGAGATGTCAGACCGCGGCCCCGCTGCGAGCGCCTGGCTGCCGTTCCAGAAGTACGGCGCCGTGGATTGGTCGAGGGACGCGAAGGGCAGCGACAGTTCTCGGCGAGAACTCGCGCCGCTGCCCGAGCTGCTACCGCCTCCGCTGGCGCCTGCGAGGGGCAAGCGACCGCGGGTTCCTGGTGAGATGCGGCCGCGACAACATCTGCGCACACCTCGAGGTGCCCACACGAAGAACACGGGAGATTGGACAGAGTGTACAGGGAAGTAAACAACAGGGCACGCAGCTGGTTCTAGGTCAGACTTGAGACGGGGACGAAGCTTTTAAAAGACTCTTACTGCCAGAACTTTATCGAGACTGTCTGGTCTTTCCATAGTCTCAAAGGAATCTTAGTGCACGTGTCTGTGTTTTCAGGGACGTTAAAGATGACTATTGATGACAAGCACTATCACTGGGAGATCACAGCTAGCGGTTGTTAACCTAGGATTTGGTTCAGGCCCCCGCTTGAGGCGCTTTTGCTCAAGTCGCACAAATGCTCTTTTAGCACGCAACATGACTATGAAGGATTTAATTACCTTGCTAATATTGAGTCCAGGAAGGGCCTGCTGAGCACTGAGCCGACACCGGACGTGCCTTTAGTAATAAGAGTCGGTACAGGTGCCGCGAAACGTGGCCACAGCTAAAGCAAGTCGAGAATCTCAATTTAATGTGACTCAGCAAGCTTTTCTCCAGGTGCTGATCTAACCATCTCTCGGCCTCGCCTCAGTCTGACAAGAACCGAGCAAGAAGAATGGTGGAAGGGGTAGTAACGGGAAGAAACCGGGGAGCCCCTCCCTGTCCGTGGTCGGCGCCAGAGTCGCTGTCGGGGAGTCTGCCTGTGGCGTTGGCAGGGTGCGTTAGTGGCAGCAGCAGCAGCAGAAGTGGCTTGTTAGTAGTGTGAGGTGGCAAAGTGCGGTGCGTGCATCGTCATTGCTCGCCGGGCCGTGCCGCGTAGCAGCTGGCGTTCACCTTACCGGCACTGGAGCGTCCCTTGGTTCGCGGCTTGTTGGGCTGGCCGTAGCCGTTGGGTCCCTGAAGCGCGTTGGACGAAGAGGACGAGTGCTGCTTGACGGCTACCGCGCTAGCCGCGGCCAGCTGCAGGGGTGCGGCGTGGAAGCTGTGGTAGCCTGCCAGTTCGGACGGCGGGGCACCCGGGTGGGACACGTACGGGTTGGGGTAAGGGGGCGAGGATGCGGGGAAGGGTCCGCTACCTTCGCGCTTGCCCGCTCCGCCGCAGGAGGACGAGACCGCCAGGGAGGTGAGCATGCCGGGCTTGTGGTCGTCGCCGCAGCCTCCGGAGGCGGCCGTGGCGTAGCCCGGCGCCTCGGCCGCGGCCGGGTCCGGCGTGGCGTCCTTGGGCGGCGTGGGCGGGAAGCTGAACAGGTGCGGACTAGAGTGCGAGGGCGCCGTGGGCGGACTGGGCTGCGGCTTGGCCGGCGGGAACGGGGAGCACCAGGCGGCCGCACCATGGTGCGGCACCATGGCCGCAGCAGCGGCTGCCTTGGCCGTGTCCGAGATCCACGGGTGCAGCGGACTGTGGAAGTGCGGCCGGCACACCTGGCTGCTCGGCACACGAGCTGCGAGGGTAAAAGCAAAAAAAGGGGAGAGTGACCTTTTGTGTGAGCAGTCGTGCGTGCAAATAGTATTGAAAGAACAGTACGGATGATGGAAGTGTTCCGCCTTTACTGTCCTTTGCTTTGGATACGTCTCCATAGATATGTACAAGAAATGGAAAGGGGAATCAAAGAAGGCACGAGTAAAAATAGAAAAAGGAGGTAACGTGGTTGCATCATCGACAAGAAGTAAAGCTTCCTTCAAACTGCCTGTGACAGCAACAGGAGCGCATGTTTTGAATTCCAGTATGGCAGTCCTAATAAAGGCCAGAATGTCGGCCTTAACATGCAAGTTCATGCTTGAACCAGCGGCTATACACACACACACACACACACACACACACACACACACACACACACACACACACACACACACACACACACACACACACACACGCGCGCGCGCGCGCGCGCGCGCGCGTGCACACACACACACAACGAAAAATGTATGTTGAATACGAACACCTGGGGAAGCAGGGACTAAAGCTGGGTTAAATAAAGCTTTCTTGGCAGGTCACCACGTCTGAACTATAGCTATACGTTCCCGTAGCAGCGAGTCCTAAATCGTGTGCGTGTTTCCTACATGATCTATTACATCAAGCACAAGCCAAAGTGTTAGTTCCGTTCACACGTCAACGTCAGTGTACTTTCATTATAGCCTTTACCTACCGTCAGAATTGCGCGAGCCACCAAATCCACGCTTAACGAAACTTCTCTGGGTGAATATGCATATTCGCACGGCGGTAGCTTGTTTGTTATAGACTCTTAGCGTTTGCACGAGGCAGGTCAGCGGTGGGGAAAGCGTTTTCAATTTGCTCGGAGGTGAGACAGCCGACTGCTATTACCATCGGCAATCATCCGATCCATCACTGTTAGGGTGACTCGGCCGTGCGCCAGATCGGCTTCCTCAATGCCACCGCCGCCGCGGTTGTACGGGAATGCACTCGAGTAACCGGTGTTTCTGTCGGCTTATCACCTTTCGGGGCGATCGGGGAAGCAAAACAAAATAGGTGCTGACACGCCAGCTACCGAAACGAGCCTGTGCCAGATGAACTGTTGCATACGACTTGAGTCTCATTTGCAACAGCGCTACGTTGTTTCAACTGTATACTGTGCCCTCTGCATCTCGCATATACTCAAACTAAAGTGTACTCTGATATAGATGGAAGGCGCGCGAATACCCGTCGCCAACGTAAACGATTTCATAAAAGCTGTCTCTTCACCCTGACGAAGAAACGTCCTTAAACCGTTTGACAACGTTGGACACTACCGCGGGACACGACGTTCATTTCGTATGCAAACGAAGTTTGTTAAGCACCCTGCCTTCCTTTCAATTCTTCCATTTCTCTCAATTTATCTCTCGTGTTGATACAGGTATCAGCACTTGATACATGCATCACAAACACGTTCATATAGCAAGCTATGATCATACACACTATGGATTTAATATTCAGCACTTACTGTCAGAGGCGTAGCCGGCGTGTCTTATTCTTTGGTGGAAGGTGGGTGGGGTGGGGGCGTTCGTTTACCCGTTATTTATGTTCGTTCGTGTGCTTGCATTGAAGGACAAAAAAAAATACCGCAACTATTGTATGTTTGTTTGTATGTCTGCGTGCGTGTGCATTCACATGCAAAACTGAGAAATAACTTGGCGGGTGGGAGGGGGGTGAACGGACGCACACGCCCCCCCCCCCTCCCCTCCTGCCACCAGGTGATCGCCAGCGGTTTTTATGTACGATCGATAAGCAACATTTAGCTCATCGCAAAGGCGCAAATGCATCATTTACGAGTCAAGCGATGTTTGACCAGGGACTGCCTTACCTACTGGGCCTTTTCGCACACCGTCATCACCTCGATCATGCCTCCTATACACCTTGGCCGCACCCGCTAATGTGGTGTCAGGTTAAATGAACAAGAGCTCGGCCCATTCGCCTGCGATCGCACGCAGGATGGGGGGGGGGGGGGGGGGTCGCTAACAACGATGGCGCGAGATGTTGAGGTCGAACCGATCGGAGGAGCCCGGAACTGACCGTCGAACCGCAACCGTGGAACACGCACACGCACAAAAAAAAAAAGAAAATGGTGCTACGGAGATGAAAAAGAGAGAAGCCGAGCTGTGTGTCTGCGTCAAGACCCGCGCACGTGTGTACGTACACGTCAGGAGCACTGAAAACGCCGGCTCGGTTGGACCCGCGCTGCCAGGTTGCCTGCCATGCCTGCCTGCTTTGCGATGGCAGGCACGTTTTCAGCGCCTACAGTTGGCCCCAAGATTTACGGCGTCCAATTGGCCATTATTCGAGAAGCCTATAACGCCGCGGGGACGGGAACTCGGCTGCCCCCGGGCTTGCTGGGCGTGTGTATAACAACGGCTAACTCCGGGAAAAAAAAAAAGCCAGGAAATGAAGAAGAAGCAGAGACTGAACAGAATGAAAAACAAAAACTTTTAAAAAGGTTGCTTTTGCGGAGTTGGTTGCGGCACGTGGGATAAGAAACGGAGAAATGTGGTTAGATAAGGATGCTGGCCAGGAAGACAGCAGATAGGAGATAATCTGAACCCACAGCTCTGTACAGATGCGAAGCGGCGCTTTTAGGCGTGCATATGTATACGTCTCAAAACGGGAGCATCGTCTTTCACGCCGCTAGGTGGCGACGAAGAGACATTGGGTTTGTGTACAGCACATTCTCTCTATACAGTTGCCGTCTCGTATGCTCACTAGCAGGGTGGAATAAAACAATTGAATGACTAATTGATTGATTGATTGAATCTATTAAGCCACATTTGTCATGCCAGCTTATTCATGCAGTCCATGGAAGAGGACCATGTTTGATCATCAGTTGACCGCACCAACCGAGCAGCGAAGGTCTAGCTATAAATTTCGCCAACAAGAGAAAGTTGATGAAAAAAAAAAAAAGGAGATAAAGTATAAAATATTCACCAGCGTACACCACTCAGGTCTGACGGTTTTGTTATTGTTGTTTTGTTTCTGTTTTCGAAGGAAAGAGATCGCTCTCCCTGGTGTCTACGGCCTTATACACGAACAGTTAACAGAAAATAAGCGAGTTCACTTAACGCAATGTTTTTTTTTCTTCGCAACACTACTTCCTCTGCCTTATGCTTAATACGACAAGACACTTTAATAATGTGCCAAAACCACAATTGGAATGTTTTTATCTTTCTTTCTCTCTTTCTTTAGATCTGTTATTAATTTATTTGTTTTTGTGGCACGTTTCACTTCCTCAAGTAAGCAATGCATTATCGCACAACTGAAACTGAAAGAAATAAAAAAACGAAATGACCGCTTTCTAATGAGCATCTATATATATATATATATATATATATATATATATATATATATATATATATATATATATATATATATATATATATATATATATATATATATATGTGTGTGTGTGTGTGTGTGTGTGTGTGTGTGTGTGTGTGTGTGTGTGTGTGTGTGTGTGTGTGTGTGTGTGTGTGTGTGTGTGTGTAATCTCCCGGTGCATGATGTAAAGTCGCGTCAACTGGTGGACAACTGGTGGCCAATGCGCAGGCCATGCCGGCTTGTCGCACGCATCGCCATTCCGGTCAGACTCAGGCTAGCTCAGAGAAGCCCCACCACGGGAGACCTCTTTCGGAGAAGAAAAGGAAGTAGAATATTGAGCCCGAAAAATGTCCTCGCGTTGGCGAAGCCTCTGCGCGAAGCTGTATAGCGCCCGTCATACAGCCAAGTTCATCCATTTCGTATTGTGACCCAACCTTTGAGAGCAGTACGGCGGGACGGACAGGAAGGACGCCATCGCCCGAACAAGAAACACTGATCACGCCGCTAAGAGATGCGTTTTTTTGGCAGCGGTTTCTCCAAGCTGATCGAACGAATTGGAAGCTCCAAAGTACGGGTGTTCTGCAAGGGGTCAAGAGATTAAATATGGCGATGTACACATAAGCTCCCGTGGAAATAGGACCGACCGTACTCGTGACTGTGCTCTCAGAAGTAAGGAAACGCTGGTCCATATCACCCCGACTTGAATGCTTTACAAATCAAAGCTACGCGCATGGTCTTTACGAGTTGATGCAAACGAATGGCGGACGATGAGATTAACTTTTTTGCTTGCATTGTTTTTCGTTGGTATCTGTTAAGTAGCTGCCTAGAGGAAGCTGTTCAACAAATAGCGAACGATGGTGATAAACGTTTTTAGAGGCGAAGATCCTTATGACGTGGCTCGTGCGTCCCCCGTTGTCGCACTGCGCAACCTGTGGCACATACCCGCATACCAATGGCACATACGCGCCCTCGGGCACATATCCGCATGTCTACGTGTTACGAAAAACGTAACACGGCGTCGTTACCACACTCTCGTTGTTAACAAAGCGCTGACAGCAGAAATGTGGTACAAACTCTTGTTTAGTCCTTGGATTGTCCGCTGGATGGCGTTACTTGTATATGATGAATATATGATAAATAGAAGCGAGATGGCTGTACTTGAAGTGTTCACTAGATGGACGGACGGACGCGCGTATGGACGAGCGGATGAACAGACCGATGAACAGATAAACAGACCCATAGACACACACACACACACACACACACACACACACACACACACACACACACACACACACACACACACACACACACACACACACACACACACACACACACACACACACACACACACACACACACACACACACACACACACACACACACACACACACACACACACACACACACACACACACACACACACACACACACACACACACACACACACACACACACACACACACACACACACACACACACGGACGGACGGACGGACGGACGGGCGCACGGATAGACGCGCGAATTGTACAGACGGACGAATTGACGGACGCTTCGCCCCACTCATCATCATTCAATCCGTGGATATGCTGTGACTTTTTTTTTGTTCACATTCTTCTCAGGGCTCACAGACATAAGTCATGTGTACCGGTGATTCAAGAGGCTGGCACAATCACTGCATACGTTGAGCACAAAGAAGGCTTCTTTCTTGCAGGTTTCAATGTGCGCACGCCGCTTCTGTTATATATGGTGGTGGTTATACGTCGAAAATACGAGAAACGTGCGTGCCGCAGTCCTGGTGGTTCATTGAATGAATGCCTATAGAAGAAGCTAAAGAGCTCTCGAATTTTTTTTAGGTATACGAGCCACTAATTATTTCGTTCGCATCACTCGTCTACTGATCAGTGATACGTCGACGCCAACGCTCTTACATGTTGTTAATCGATCCTTTATTACAGTGAACGTCCAGCCAACGCTCCTAGGTTTAAGAGATTTGTGTCTAGTATATAGCATCAAGGGATCATCTTAAGCAAATGCTTATATGCCTGTCGTACAATATACTTTCACCAATAATACAGGTGCATATCATAGCATTTATACCCGCGTACAAAGCACGGAGTGGATCTCTCATTTGCTAAATTGTCTTTGAACACCATTAATATGGCAAGCAAGTAGAGACTGATGGCAGACTATTCTGCTTTTCAAATTGCTCTCGTGTCACGATTAATATTGTTGAACGCACGTTCTGCTTCTCGCGATACGCTTCTGATGAAAACACTAAGTGTCACGTCAGAATGGGGCTATAGGCTGATCGCCACAACGACCACAGAGACCTGTATCAACGTTTCAAAGCTATAATATACGCTATACAACTCTACTCTTTAGTTGATTCATGCCTGATTAGAAGCGTACTTCAGTGCTTGCCCTCCGTACAGATGCCATCTAAAACAGTGTCTGAAGTCCATCCATATGATGCGATGTTCACATGTCCCTACCATTGTATACGTCACCCCCCGGGCATTGAAGCGGCATTGAAGCACGTGCCAGGCTGTGGACGACCTCCTCTCTCAGCAGCCCTCCTTTTCTGAATCGTGGGAATGGCATTTCGCGTCTCGCCAACACCACCTGGAAAGGGATTTCTAGAGGGTGTTGGTCTCGCACTACACGACTATGTAGGCGCGGCCGCATAAGTCATACACTACGAGCGTTCTGAGAGAAAGACGGGGCGCGCGGGGCAAGAAGAGCATCCGCAACCTCGTTCCGGCTGCAGTCACCGCGGAGCCAGCGGAGTGTTTCTCCCCGGTCCCCGTCCTTGCTTCGACGGCTGCGCTGGGCTATACTAATTCGGACTCGGATTTCCCCCACCGTATACCAAGAGCCGACGGCGCACGCACAAAGTAGTAGGCCCCCCAGACTTCCTTCGAAGCACCGAGAGAGAGAGAGAGCGCGAAAGATGTAAGACTGGCTGGCCGGGCCTTGCGTGGACCTCTTGAAACAAAAGCGGCGCGCAGCTATTTGTCTCAAGAGACTTACAAGAGAAGGCTGCCATCCTCCAAGCGTGTGCTGGCGCGATCGGGTCTTCTCTACCTGCTTGGATCGAGAGCGCGATTCGTGCGTGCGCAGGATTCTTCCGGCGTCCATTTATCGCGCGTCGTCGACGCTTAAGAGTACAGCGAGCGCGTGGGCCAACCGGCGATGAACCGACCCCCACGCCGAACGTGAGCTCCGTCGTTGACGATGGCCGGCGACGGCGTCCACCGCCGTCCAATCGGGCCGATTGCGGCGCGTGACCCGCGACCCTCGCAAGGTGGGCGACCACGTGCCTCTTGTGACCGCGGAGCCACACGCAAAAGAGCGTTAAATAATAAAATAAAAGGGTGTTTTTTTGTGTTTTCGGGGAGGGGTTGACCTCCGGTCTGAATGATGCCCACCACTTCCCGCCGTCGACGCGCGGACGGTGCGGCACGTTCCGCGGGACCACCGAAGCGGACAGGAACACCATTGGCGCGGCGTGCGTGAACGGTGACGGGACGTGAAACCTGCAAGCTCCACTCTGGGCTTGCTGGAGATAGTTTATAGCTCGAGCTTTACTCGTGCAGTACGCGTATAAACCAGAAATACTGCTGGCCACCCGACCAATACTTCACCCGTCCTTTGAGATATTGTATGCAATGACTGTCTTTCCGGACTTCTGTACCACCCATTTTTTTCAAAGGGGGTGTGACGATGTCCGATAATGACTACCAACGAAAATAGGGCAGGTTCCGAGAAATATTCACGGAGGACAATCGTTAAGCGATCGCCCTGTGCGCATCTTTCTTTGTGCCTGCTTTATTTTCAGTAGTCGCATGCATTCGATTCAATACCAAATAGCCCGACTTCCAGCTCTACACGATGTATAAGAGAAATGGCCCCCCGATTGAGTTTACTGCATTCAATCGCGTGCGACCAGCCCTGACTAACATTGGCTCTCTCTGGCTTATGCTAGTGTTCGCTAAGCGGAGGCTTGTGATGCGTGATGTCTAACACTGGCTAACATTCGCGTTATCAGGAGATAAAAGAAAAGGGTTCTGCATTGGTCACTGTTTGCTACTATTTTGTTGGCCACTTTCGGTTAATATCAGGTATCCGCTGCAGGTGAACATTATTAAATAATTCCATGCAATAAATGAGGTGCTTATATTTATTATTTTGTCTTGCTTGCTTGTTTTTAATGTCTTCTGTAGGGCAACACACGGTAAGAGCTGTATAACACATTACGAAAATTAGACAATGGAAACCGTCGTGGAAGAAAAAGGAAAACGAAAGAGCGTGGTTGCGTCGTCTAATTTTTTTGAAACCTGCAACAAATAGCCCAAAAACAACAACAACAAATTTTACTAAAATAATATATCACCGCCACCACATTTGTTTGTGCTTGTCAGGTTTGCTTTTAATGGATTGCGTGCTTTTTCTTTCTTTCTCGAACTTTGTCTACATACGCCTTTCTTTCGATTCGGCATCCTGTCACATTCGAGTTGTAAACGTTAGGAGTTATGCGAAGCACAAACTCGAATATAGATCACTGTACACTCTCTAACTCGATTCTCACACATGTAGTCCGGAAACTCGACAGACCCTTTTGAATGCTCGCAGGACGACTCCTCAGTAGATTACGCAGGGTTCGCTCAGTAAATTTGTTCAAATGGGAGCACAATAAAAGATGCATCGTGTTCACACAAACAAATAAACAAACAAGAAAGAGTGAATATAAAAGAAATACTATGAATGCTTACACATGCAGCGAACACTTTCAATATTTTTTTTTCGTTACCATTCTAAACATTACCACAGCACGCCCGGCCTTCCTTGTTTACCTGGCGTCGCGACCGGCCTTCGGCTTTTCCAACCTCCCGGATGTCACTAGATTAATGCACCTCGCATTCCCACCTTCTTACATTGTTTTTTTTTTTTCGAAATGCAAGGCGCAGTCCTGTCTCTGTATGCCCCGCATGTATGCTGCGCAGAGCTAATGGCAAATTTATAAAATGCTACTACGGTTGTCAAATTCTCAGAAAGAAAATGTGCTAAGTCAAGAGAAAAGTAAAAGGCGAGGAATGCCGAAACCGTTTTGTCGAACTGACATGGAGTATAAAGTTAAGTTGGTTGAAACGGCGCTCAAGCAATACATAAAATTCTGGCGTGACACACATACGGTCGTGCGCCTATCTATCGTTCCCGCCAAAAAAAAAAAAAACCCTCCTCGCCGCGTCTTTCTTTGCAGGCGGGTCGGAAAACCATTAGTATTCCGTTCACACATCCATTCTTTTTTTTTTCCTTCGCGGTCTTGCTTTCTGACCAGAGCTGCTAAGGGCTGAACAATGACTCTTACACACAGAGTCGTCGGTCGAGACGCCACACGCGGCGTGTTGGCCAACTCGGTTGCAAGACCTGCCGCATTGGTGGATGTGCCACGACCACAGGAGTCGCACCTTCAACTTGCCAAGTATTCTCACCGGATACATCAACACGAAGTACGGTATACTAAATGGGCTTCGCTAGAGAAAAAAAAATTCTATGCCGCAGTGCTTGTTAGTGAAGACGTGTTTCTTTCACGACATATGCCGTTGCACTTGAAGGCATAATACAGAAGATACTCTACAGGTGCGCATCGCGGTAGGTGTGTTACGCTAGCGGTTGTAAAAAGAAAAGAAAAAATGCGCACCTGGTGGTTGAAATGAATCATTGAGGAATGTTCCCACGTTGAGCGGTTCCGTGTGGGTTTCCGGAGTGATGATAAGCAAAGGCGCGCGATGCGTAAGAGGCATTCGACCGAATCCGCAAACAAGAAAATATATAAAAAAGTAAACGCACGGTGCGAGGTGGTGAGTCCACATTGAGTGAAGACGAACGGTTGTTTTGGCACACCTTCGACGCGCTCTTCTTTAAAATGGCGGTCATTTATTACTTCACGCAGCAGGCCCATATAGAATGGCCCGGACGTCTCCGTGAGCTGAAGTGTATACGTACGTTAAACGTACGACTAAGCGTTTACTTTGGTCAATGCATGCGGCTTCGTGAATTTTTCTTTCCCTTCTCAGTAATGCAACGGAAACGTTTATTAGAAAACGGTAGCTTCTGTATCATCCCTAATTTACTACGCCATCCTTATTGCCGTAACGACAAGCAAATGGTGGAGTTTGAAGCCTCGGGAGGCGTCTTTTCTGGATATATTATCCATTTCAAGCAAACCATAGCATTTAAAATGAGCTGGTCAGATTCGTGAGGTAGTTGGGTAGCCAATTTATGTAACACATTTTCTTTTCAGGACTGTATTGGCACTTGCTTTACGTCGTCGAATTCGTAATTAAATAAAAAAAGGTAGACGTTTGGTTTTTGTTACATTAATCTCAAAGCACAATCACTACGTCACAAACCTCAAATTATTTTCTAACCCGCGAAGTATTACCTTTCTTTCTGGGGCAACGAACTCAAAGGCCTTTACGCTGAGTACGTGGCTCTTTTCCAATGCAATCTAATTCGTGCTCATCCCGAACAGACGCTTACGAAATCCATTAACGTCCTAATGAACTACGTTGTAGGGAGGTTCAAACGCCCGTTAGAGATTTTGTCCATGCGTTACTTCCAAAGGGCATTGCTCGGAGCAAAAATTACGCTTACAGTGTTTCAGAATTAGTAATTTACTAATTCAATGTAATCTAACATACTCTTTTAATGCCTCTCCACTATTCCACATCTATATAAGATAGACAAGTAGAATACCAGGCGGGGATGTTAACCACTGCCTTGAAGAAAAGGTTATGGGAGAGACTAAAAAAATGAAGTAGGTGGAGAAGGAGGATCAAATACAGATGTGGGTATTTCCACGCGGAATTTCGAAACTATGCAGCATGATATACAGAAGATCCGAGACTCTAGTTGTTCACTTTACAGGTACATCGCTAAGGCTAAGTCGAGGCTTCCCCGACAGCAGTTTGGTAACTTATAGCTTCCTTGACGCACAGCCCCCGCCACTTCCCAACTCTGTACAGCTTCTCGGGCAAGCGATATGCGAACCTCGGGGAGTGTGGTTAGCCCGCCGGTTTTTCTTTCTGCTGCGTGCGCGCGCTTCCACGGGGGACACACGGATCCTCTAACGCGGAAGCATGCAGCCCGCAGGCAGCAAGACTGGTGTATGCACACATCCCCGGCAGTCGCAGTGCGAAACTGCCAGTCTCGTACTACGCGCGTTCAGTCGCGGGGTTCGAGACACAAGCCAGAAGCGTTGTTTGCTCCGCACGGAGGGGGCAGGGTTTCGGTCTCGTCTTGTTGCTGCTGCTGCTGGTTCACCGCAGTGGACTTTGTACATACCCTCCCCTCGAACCTCCTCACCCTTCGTTTATCCAAGCGCGATGCGGGGGTTGATGCTAGTGAGCGAGCGTGGCCCAGCCGGTGGCAGGGCGCATTAGAGAGCAATTAGACAGCCGACATGAACGGAGCCACCTCCCTCTCCCACCCCCCGCGAACCAGTCCGCGGCCCACCGAACCAGGCTCGAACGCTGGGTTGTGCGTTAGCACCGCGACTCCTAGACTGTTAAGGTTCTCTGCATTTTGTCCACACGGAAGTCACACCCTCCCACACCCCGCATCCTTCTGTATTTACATATGCTGCAGTATTCACGTGCGTGCATGTGTGTGTGTGTCGGAAAGCGAACTTCTAGCAGCGCAAAGGGTGCACTTTTACCTCTTCTTCCTCCATATTTGAGAGAAAAGGACGTCAGATGGGTTCAGTCTGGTCGGCAGCAATTAAAGCCTTCGGGAGCGTGCGAAAGAGGCTGTTGCTTTTCGGAGTGACCACTGCAGAACGGGGGGCATTCGGAGCTAATCTGCTCGGGAGGGCATTAATGAAGCGTCTCTTGTTTTCCGCGCGGGTCTGAACCCTGTCACTGGTTCGTGCACTGTTCTTTCGTAGTAAACTCCAGCGCCCCCGGGCGCGGAGCCTGCTCTCTTTCACGAAGAAAAAATATAGTATATAAACAGTGGCATTAGAGCGAGCATTTACAGAGGGCGCATATTAACTATAAACGGCGTGTGCAGTGTCCCAGTGACAATCTATGAAGAAATGAGAAGACGTAAGTTTCTTTAGCGTGCACTACAAAACGTAAGCCATAGTGGAGTATGATTTGATTAGGTCAGGTTGGGAAAGGGTAAAAAGTGAATTAGAGTTACTCCCCATCTCCTCCCCCCCCCTCCTCAATAAATTACAGAATTTCGTTGAGGCTTGGGAGGGGGGGGGGAGGTATGTTGTATGCATGTTCGAGCTGTATGTGTCCATGTAATGCACAAGCAAATTTTAAAAATTTCGAGAGTGTTTGAATCCCGCCACTAGCGCCCCGTGGGATCAATCATTGGGGTCCAGACAAGCTTTCGAAAATCCCAATGTCACTGTAGTCAACGAATGCGTTCGCATTTCTTTTATACATATTTTTTTTTGAAATAGTTGCTACCTCCGTATAGCAGTCGAGATTACACAGTGTGGACGTTTAACGTGGTGAACGCCGCTTCTATGTGATATGAGCCCGCCGTGGTGCTGCAGATTTTGACGACATCTGCTACGGTATGTGTAATCGTTTATTGATAAATATGACTTACATCGCCCTCTTAGGGGCGCAATGGTAAACAGATAGAGTTAAAAAAAGTTTCATTGAACCATTATTGCGAAAATTCGCAATAAGACTGAAATTAGTAACCCCGACGTTCACGTGCTGAATATTAGGCGCAAACTTTAGACATACATAAAATGTTGACAATCACTTCCTCCAATATTAATTAGCCGTTGACAGTGAAATTAATGGAAATACATTCTGATAGAATAAATTATCTGTATCTACAGTTCAATGAAATAAATATAGTTGTTGGTGGAAGGGGGGAGGGGAGGGCAAACTTTCCCGGCAATTTTTAAATTGAATGTGCATATTATATAGAGACACATATGAAAATGCACACACGAACATATATTAATTATGAGTACTCCTTGCCCCCCTCCCCGAAAAGCATTTCTTGCTTGGACCCTACTAGAGTTAGAACACACAAGTATTGTCCAATAAACCGTACTCGGCTTCAATGCTTGTTTTTAAGGTGTGTCCAACTGATCTAATGTTCTACTTTAATGTTTCCTTAATGACGCGCTGGTGTGGTTACATTAACGTAACCACGCTTTTAACGTAAATACGCTACAGTCTCGTAGCCATGCCCTAAGTGGAAGAAAAACGGTTGAAGGTGCGCGCGTTGCCGGAGCACCAGCGACACAACCATCGCACGGTCGACCTATCTCGCGGCCGAGGGACGTTTTCGGCCGTCCACCATCCATCCCGCAATATGCCGGGACGTCGGCTGCACACAGTGACACTCCGGCCGGCCGGCCGACCGGGTCCTGCTTGGCGAGCTAATTGCGGGGGTTCCTCCCCTCTCGGTGGACGCTACGTCGGCGGAATTTGCATCAGAAAAAAAGACGCCGGCCCGCTCTCACGCCCGTTCGTAGGTGTGTGTCTTGTTAGTATTAGCCGGACGGCCGCTGCCGCCATTATTACTGTGCCGCGGGGCTATCTTTGGCCGCCGCTTCCCGTGACAGAAAACAATCGGCGTGGTGGCCGAGCTATAAACGAGAACGCAAGAGTAGGTCCTCCCATTGTTTGGAAACCGCTTCTCTACTGACACACAACAAGCGTCGAAGAGGACGCGAGAAGAGGAGAAAAAAAATGCAAAGGAGGAGACAGTCTGTATACACGCATACGCTGCTGAGATGTCACTGAAGAGCTCATAGACGAAGTCACAAGCACTTCTTATATATACATAAAGCGTCAACGCATGGTGTCTCAACTAACGTTAACCCAGCTGTCAATTTCATATTTATAATCATTTTCAGTCAAAATATCCAAGTAATTTGCGCATGAAAGAAAAAAAGATGGTTTGCTGCCCAACTGGTGATGTTATGGAATGACTTCATAATGAGACGTCACAAATTTCGGTGATCTGTTTCGCCATGACGACGTCATACGTTGACGTCATCGCGTGACCCTTTTGCATCCCTTCTGCTGACGCCTCCGATGGCAATGTTTCGTGTTTTGGTGAGGTAGGCTAAGGCGTTCGTCTTGAGAAATAGGTGCAGATCGGACGGTCACTCATTCTTGTTTCGATGGTCAACGTTGCTGGGTGGGTAACGCAGATCCTTTGTATATAGGCGGCTTTGAATCGCACCAGTCGTTCGACGTTAGAAAAACGAACTGCAGGTCGCCACATTGAGGGCGACTGCGAGGATACCAGCGCTCAAATATTTAGAGAAAATGGCTGCATCAGCATGCAGCGTTTTTTCTCGCCTTCGGCCGAAGTGCACCCTCTATACTTTTCTCGCTTCATTTTTTTTTTTTTTTTGGGGGGGGGGGGGGTTTGCTCGTCTTCGTCACAGCGGCCGCATCGGCTGAACATCACGGGAAGAGAAAGCCCTTCGCGGCGAAGGCGATATGCACGCGCGGCGCGCCAACGCGCAAGCGCGTACGTGGAGGCGCAGGCCGACAGGTGGTCGTTAGCGCGTCACGGCGGCGGCGAGTCGACCGCCGCAAACCGCCGTCCATCGCTTGCTGCTGCTGCTGCGGGACTGTACGGCACGGGAAGGGTGCACGGTGGACGGAAGGGGGACGCACACACCTCAAGTGAACGAAAAAAATAAATAAATAAAACGTGTTTGGTTTGGAAGCGGTCGGAGCAGGGAGCACCTCACGCACGTGACCATCCACCGGATCCGAGGCGACGCGGAAACTCGCCGCCTCACAGCTGCACACGGATACCGTGCCCGAAAAAGTGTGCAGTGTTGCCGAAGTCTCTTAAGGTGTCGGTGTTCGCAACGTATCTCACTGATATGATAAGACATTACTACCAGTAGAAACGACGCCCCGCCGCGGTTGGTCTAGTGGCTAAGCTACTCGGCTGCTGACCTGCAGGTCGCGGGATCGAATCCCGGTTGCATTTCCGATGGAGGCGTAAATGTTGAAGGCCCGTGTGCTCAGATTTGGGTGCACGTTAAAGAACCCCAGGTGGTCGAAATTTCCGGAGCCCTCCACTACGGCGTCTCTCATATGGTGGTTTTGGGACGTTAAACACCACAAATCAATCAATCGAGCAGAAACGACGCTACGAGTTGCTTCGCGTGTGGAACGAATCCAAATCCCGAATCACCAGTGCATTTCAATCTGCGGTTACAAAGTGCCAAGCAGGAAGGCTAACCTGTGCGCGCCTTCAATAAAACTCTTACGTAGGTATACTTACGAGCATACCGTTGTGCCAGCTCGGAGCGTTCAGCTGTATTCCTCCTTCTATTTCCCTCTCCGTTTAAAACCATTTACTTCATACTGCGCACTGATTACGAAGAAGAAAAAAAAAAAACTGCGGGTGTTCTTTTTATCATTTTCTTTCGTTTTCCTTTCCAGACTTCATCGCGAAGCAGCTGCCCCTTTCCGAGTTCCTATAGCACTAGGAAGACCGAGCTTATTTTCAGAGCAGGCGGGAGAATCGATACGTGCTTTATGAGATTCTGCAACCATTTCTCGGTTTTGAACGCTGTGCGCACGTCTGCACGTTTTATAACGCAAACACGCGTGAAAGGAGGGGAAAAAAATCGTGCATACCATTGCAAGAAAAGAATTTGGCAGTTTTTTCATAGGGGAGTGCATAAGAATACTTGCTTCATATCTCGGACACTTCATTCGGAAAGGACGGAGCATATAAGCGTGTCGCCCGAAACATTTGCCACCATACGGTGAAAAGCCTGCCGCGAGGAAACTCTGTAAGAAAACTTTGCTCTTTCTCTACTTCACTGTTTTATTTTGCTGTATGGAGTCATTGATTGATTGATTTGTGGGGTTTAACGTCCCAAAACCACCACATGATTATGAGAGACGCCGTAGTGGAGGACTCCGTAAATTTCGACCACCTAAGGTTCTTTAACGTGCGCCCAAATCTGAGCACACGGGCCTACAACATTTCCGCCTCCATCGGAAATGCAGCCGCCGCAGCCGGGATTTGAACCCGCGACCTGCGGGTCAGCAGCCGAGTACCTTAGCCACTAGACCACCGCGGCGGGGCTGCTGTATGGAGTCGTATAAATGTGGATACAACCTGAAATCAACTATATATTCGATAATGTGGTTTCAGTCAATTTCTATGCGTAAACATTGGTGGAAATTTTGCAGCTGTGCGAAACATATGGACCACGCCTTGGCGAGTCATTGTGCCCTCATTAGTGTGTAGACCTTTCATAACTTCGAAAGAAGGCCACACACAACGAAACACAAGTCGCCTAATGAGTGAATTCAATGAATGATACCAACCACTACAGAGCAAAACAGATTAGCGATAACGTCTAAATTGAAGCGACGGGTGCATTGCAGTACAGTTGCCATATACTTTTGGTCTAGATGTGCTATAGTCTGCTCCACTCGCCCGTTTCGCATCCATACCAGACGTCGTTTGCTTGCTACTATGCCCGGAATCTGATGCAAGCGCGACGTTATCATTGCCGCCCTTCCACGAGAGTGTGTGTGTATATAAACCTGGCTGACTGGCAGAGCCAGATAGCTGCAGCACTGTTTTCATTTACAGCACATTCTTTGTACCTGATCCTTTCGATACCTTTATTTTTTTTCACCAGCTCTACCCACCCATTTCTCGGAGTCTTCTCGGGAGTATTTCGTGCCACACAAGTTTGAAACGCTGCCAAAAGACCACGCTGGATGAACTGCGTCAAGCCACCGCGCTGGAAGAGCCCGTCGGCCCCGGCACCTATAAATATATCGTGCGCTGTTGCCGTCTTCGCTATGAGAGCGTGTATAGAGACGCGTCCCGCCTATAGCAATTTGCCGAGGCGCCTCCTGTTTATTCCTTGGAACCCGCCCACCCGGAGGATATCATTTCAATCTGCCATACATGTCGAGCTTTCTTTTTTTTTTATCAACGCTCTTATTTTTACCCTGAGTGTCATCGCAACTGCATCAACTGATAATGATGATTTGTGATTACCCACTTTCTCGCGGGTGCGTATAAGTGTGATACAAAGGACTGGACTATTTAATTAGTTAAATAAACAATAAATGTTTATTTATTGATTTTATATGCATGGACTGGCTAATTCGTAAGGCACGGTATTAATGAAACCACGCACAAAATACACGCTCTGCACACATGACGAGCGTTTGTGTTTGCATCTTTATTTGTGCGATATGTGTTTTGTGAGCTGCTTAGTCAATTATTTCATTCATTAATTAGCTAATGCGAATTACTCTGGTAATCGTTAAGGAGCGTGTCCCTTTCGTGCTGCTCAGCGGTGCTGGAATCAAGGCACTAAATTCAGGAAAGCTGCGTGTATCGTTATATACTCTGAAATGTATATCACCAATAACCTTCTTTAAGCCTTGAACATTTCCAAATATGATGCCACGGAATTGGACGCATACGACAGTTGCACGGACGAAATATTCAATGATGCAAACGTATGTGTCTCTTCATTCGCGTAAACGCGCATACCTTACGTATATAGTTTTTCCCGCTAAGCAACAGCATCACCGGCGAATCGCCCATGCGGATGACGCAATGGGAAAGCCGAAGGCAACGCCGAGATGCTGCGATTTCTCCGGTCGCTCACTATGCGCAAGAGATCACTCACTCTAGAAACAGGGGGGGGGGGAACAAACGACGTATAATGAACATAATAATAGAAAGAAAAGGAAGCAGCCAACCAAGCGTATAAACCGCATGATCTGCCGGGAAGGTCTTTTTTGCTTGTTAAGCGTTATTACTTTGTTAGGAGGAAGAAGAAAAAGGTAATCATAATTGCGACAGAAAATAAAGAATAGAGATGTTGGAACCGGTGAGAAGAAGACGGGACGGACGGGTGTTAGGGTGGAGAATGAGGGTTCGAATATTGAATCAGGCCAGTGTAAACCTGGTTAGAAGGAACACGCGCGTGTTTATGCTCTCTGCACGCATGGCCAGCGCCTCGGAGCTCGAGGCCAATTAGCCGGAGCGCGTCGGGAAAACGGGCAGACCGCGAGTCACGGAGGGAGGGGGGGTGTCGAACCGCGGCTCGCGCCAGCAGATGCAGCAGGCTGCCCCCCGAAACTGCGGCATAGTCATCCTTGCTTTCTTGTTGCTTCTATGCGAGCCTCGCTGCCAAGGAGTTCGCTGTTTTCGCCAGCTCTCCCTCACCTTCCCTCGGCTCCCCCTCTTCCCTTCTCAATCTCCCACTTACACGCTCTGACACGGGCTGGAACACCACCGCTGCTAAGCCGTGGTCGAGGGGAAGCGGCGCTCATCACTGATATGCATGATGGCACGGCCAGATAAGGAGTGGGCCTTTACCGCGAAAGAATCTCTCATCTCTCTCTCTCTCTTCATTCTTTCTGATTGTTTTCAGAGCGGCTGTTGAGTCGCGTGTTTCCGCCATCGGTTTGCTGTGTGTGTAGTAAACTTTTTATGTATTGCCTATAGAAACATGTGTATTGGAACTAGTGGCTCACTGCTGAGAAAATACATTGGAAGCGCGTTTGACTTTCGTGAGGTGAAGTTGAAGCGTAGGTAATCGAATGAGCCGTGAACATCGTCTATTTGCTTATAATTCCCTCGCAGGTCTCGTCGTCAGGTACATGGCATGACGGGTGAGCGACATAGAAATGACGCAACCGACAGAAGCTTTGTTCAAGATGCTGGTAAGCTTCTCGTTTTGTTCTGTGTCGTTCCAACAGAATTTGGCAAGCTGTAACGCATACGCTAAACTTAGAAGGTTTCGGCTTGAAGCAGTTATCATTCGTCTGTTCTATTTTTTTTTTCTGTTCTCAGCTGGCGTTAAAGCCTTCAGTGGGATTCGTTACACGCTTTGTGACGCCATGAGCACGCTCCCTGACGTCACAACTTTCTGTCTATACGTTCCGTGTCACGTGTCGCAATCGCGGTAATTTTATGTCACTCCTCCACGCAACTGCCCGAGTCTGCAGAAGCCCATGGAAACGAAACTGAAACGGTTTCATATAGAGAAATTCCACCGGACTTGCATCACGAAAATGCGGTGGCGCTGTCTTGGTAGGCAAAATACGCTCTGCCTGGGTTTTCAATGGTGCATGTGGTGTTTTCAGTCAAGCAACGAGAAAACAACAACAACAACAACAACAACAACAACAACAACGGTATGCCGACAAACTGCGGCGCGGTTGGATCTGAGTCGCGTCGCACAACTTAGATTTCCTCGTTGGCGCTGTTGTGCCTCGCCCAAGTTCCACGTGGTCTTCGCGGCCTGCTGGCACCTGGCAGCTGTTGATGAGTCAACCCTGCACCGGGACGGCGACGGACGCGGACAATCTGGAAAAACCACGTCGCCGGCTCCTCTTGACACAAAAGTCGTTGGCCAAGCTTTTGTCAGCCGCCGAGAGCAACACTCCGAAGCAGCGTCGACCCAGCAGCTGTACGGGGTATTCTGCCTTGCTTGAGTCAACCTGGCTGCATCAGGGAGCGACTTTGCGCATGGGATTCCACGTCATCTCACTGTGGTGCCACGCTGGCGCGTGGGGTCTCCCTCACCAAACAGCGAACTGGGCATGTCTTGCCCCTTTCCTAGGTTCAGAGGGAGGCGGTGTTTGGCTTTCCCTCTTCGGGGACGGAGAGGAAGACGACGATCTCATTGGAGTATCCTGCGCATAAATTTTCTTTGCAAGGGATCTTGGGAAGGCGGACGATGTATAAAAACGCTAGCGCAGAGGCGCTCGTGGGTGATTCTCTTTTCATGTTGTACCACGCTACCATGTAAATACTATATATAAACATTTTTTTCTCCTTCTCCGGCTTCTCTACTCGTCCTCTCCGGGGACTCGGATGGCCCGAGTCCGCACCACGCTACCCAAAGGCGCAACAGCGCACATCGTAGCCCTCAGCGCTTATGGCGGAAGTTACGTGCGGACGTCGCTACAATTTTACTCATAATGTCGACGTCGGCCTACCTGTGTTTACAAACATGGAATGGGTCTATAACTGCTGCGCGAGTGTCGGTACAAAACGAGAGCGGACGTCTATTCGACGCGCCAGCTGCGCAAATGCTAAATCTCCGTGCAAAATCGCGTCACGCGGAGTGGAGTTGCCGGGCTATAGCCGTTCGGCGCACCATCCCGCGCATCAGCGGGCAGCACCTGGGAGTCGCTTCCGTGAACTTAAAAGGGTGCCGTTCGCGCGCACTGCATGAGGCAACAACAGCGGGGGCCAACATTGCACGAAGCAGCGTCGACGCGGGCAGCAGCGCAAGAGCGCCACCACGCCGAAGCCTCTCCCCGAGAGCGGACGCGTCCCCACCGGCGGTGGAGGTAAATGCGGCGAATGTATATTAAGCCCTCCCGGACGAGATAGCGATCGCGCTGTCTTTCATGCCGCAGACCCGGTCGCCTCGCAGGGAAGCGGCGTCTTCGCCTCGCGAGGACCCCGCCAAGCTCGTGGCGTCCTCGCCGCATCCATGACGGCGGTCTATACAGAAGCTATAGTTGTATACAGCCGAACGCGGCTATGCGCGATTGAAGTGTAGGCTCTTCGCATCTTCAAGGACTTAACGTCGCGAGTATCTGGGGCCGAATTAATGAAGCTATTTAGAGCATGTCTCCCTATAGACTACTTGCGCCTGCCTCTGTATACCGGGATGTAATCATGTCCAATAACGATAATTGGAGTCGGAATTCCACTATCGTATTCATTCTCCCATTGCCAGCGCTGAATAATTTTGGCTCACCTTAATCGAGTGTTGGGTAAATGAGGACTCATGTTCGATGCTGGTCATTGGCTGTTATAGCAAGGACATTGTATTAATTGAAACTCAATCCGATGCTAGGGCTGATTTAAAATATTGTGTTTTGTAAGTTATACTTTCCTCTGACTGGTCGCCTTGTCTACTGATAAGTGCCACTTCTGGACGAGTTTGAAATATTTTTAACCACTCTAACATGAAATGCTAATTACCATAAAGTGCTAATTTCATGCTAATTTGAGGACGAGATATCTATATTACGCATGAAAAAGTCTTGTGGAAAAGTGGTAATAAGAAATGAATGAGAAGAAAAGAGGCCATTTGCTTCCGACGGAACATCCTTGGTTGTATTAATTCGCAGAGAAGAATGCACACATAATAGAAAGATGATAGACGTCAGAAAAAAGAAAGGGGGGCACGAGTAGATAGATGTGCGGAGAAAAGAGCCATTTCGAGCACTGCTCTTCCATCCATATAGGCCGGTCAACGATTCGGGATGCTCGTTTTTCTTTCGGACCTCCCAAAGTACCTAACGTCCTGCATGACAGAGCGTGGATACAGCAACGGAAGCAGCTGTATCCAGTGCGACTATATAGTGCTGGGTCGCGGCCATATGTTTATTTTCTTTTTTTTCTTTTATCTCCTGGAGAAATATGAGCGCAGAACCATGACGTTCGCATTCCTCAGTGCCCCCATAACTGTCCAGTAAAATTAGGCCACGGCTTTTAACGAAACGGACATTTCCTATAGTTGTTATGAAAAAAAAAATCACCCTTTTTTCAGCAGCTCGTGTTCAGGCAACTACGTAGAAATAGGTTAACTTGGCATGTAGGCGGGCAACAACGCCTCTGGGAAGTCGCAATACTAACAAAAAAAAACAAAACATTTTCGGTCTTTTAAAACTTTCCAATGGGCAACGACCCTGCGGTATGCATCAATATTTCTAGTCCACTTGCTTGACGAATCGTCTTTTTTTTTTATAGTGATTACTATGCAGTTAGAATCATACGCATCGCCTAAGCACGTGCAGAAAGCCGTGGCAGCGGCGTTTGAGTTCAGAGACCCTCAACAATTCTGCTGCCCTCCGTTTTGCTGATTTCATTGTTCCCTTTAACATCTGAACATTTTTTTTTCATCTGACCGGGAGGGGAAGGGAAGCCATCGCTTGCAAACGCGTTGTGGAGGCTAGTGGGAAGAGCGGGAGGAGGAGGATGGAGGAAGGAAGAGACGGGAGGGACAGCAGCGCGGTGGTATGCAGTGCATGCTCCCTGGAAGCAGACAAGAATACAGCGTTGTTTGGCGAATGCCACGGCCATTGCGGCGGCGCCGCTGAGTCTTTTGTCTGCGGTGGCCGCACCGTAGAGCACTGCGTCACTCGGACCACGTCGGTCGCCTGCCACGAGCGCAGCGGCGGTGGTTCCCCGACGGGACCCGCTCAAACCGCGCAACCAAAGCTCGTGCAGGCACAGGCGCACACACATACACACGCTGCCTGCGGTGCGCGAACGCACATGGGCCATCGGCGTGGCCCGCATTTGCATCAGAAATGCCTCTGGCCAGGTGGAAAACAAAAGGCCACTCAAAGCGGTCACGCGTGACCGCGCTGTTGTCCGAAGAAACGCGCGTGTCGGCGGGCGCCCAAGCTCGCTGCGAACCTCTCTTACCTTCCCCCACCGGGGAGGAGAGGAAACACGTGTGTGTGTTAGAGAGAGAGAGAGGGAGAGAAGGAGAGGTGCACGACGTTCGCCAGCGGATGTCCGCAACGACGGCTATGGTCCTTCCTTGGGGAAGTTTACCTGCCCGTAATGTGGCGTACGAGCACGCGTCTCCGGTATAGTCAGGAAATAATTGTTCGGCAGTTCGGGGCACAAAGTCTCCAAATGTTGTTCCGAAATGTTCGTTTCGGTGGTCTACAGAGCTAAGCGTATAAATGTTATGTAATGTCCACTTATTTACGCATTCGTAGAAGCTCGAGGACGATTGATGCCATTACGAATACGTGGGTCACCTCTAGGCCGTCATCCGTTTCCTATATGTGGGCAATACAAACAGGCTAATGTGCGACTTTTATGGCGCATTGAACTAGATATTGCACGGTGGAAACGATACGTCTAACGATGATTCGTGAAAGCCGTAGTGCTACGTCACTGCGCAAGTTAAGGAAGAAAGCGCCACGTTATTAAGGAGCTTGCCAGTGAATGTACAGACTGTTTGCATTAATTTTTATACGACATGCGCTTAAGTGCCGCCGCTCCTTCGAAGCCTTTTGTGCGCGAGTAGACCAGCTGCCTTTGGAGATCATACAATTCCACCTAACGCCGGTGTTTCGAGTCGCGAAATTGCGCTTGACCAAAATCAAACGCACGACCGAAACTCGCCGTATACGTACAAGCCTCGAGGGGGTGCCTATTTGGGTATCGTGCTGCTATTATCAATGGATCGCCGCGAGCATCGACAAGAGCGCGTGCAAAATCATATGGGTGTCCTTGTGACGAGGGGGGAGGGGGGAGGTATTTGATGCTGTAAGACATCGCGGTTGTTAGCACTTTCGGCATGTGCCAACTCCACTCGAATGAAACAAGGTGCCAACACGAATACTGAACGGCATTGTTTTCTCGAGCTTCGTGGATGGCAGCCACATGTAACGTATACCGACGTGTCGCGGCGTCGAAGCGTCCTTTGTTACGCTGCGCATATCCCGCCGCGATGTAAAAATCTATTTGCGTGATACCCGTCTGAATAGACACTCAAGAAGAGCAGTACGAGGTTTTACGCACAAATCTATTCTATTATATTATATTTAATCATATTATAATATATTATATTATATATGTAAGGCAATGTTATCTCAACTGGTCAAAGCGCTGAAACTCCAACGACAAACTGTATTCCTAAGTCTGAAACTGCGCAATAACTATAGTGTTTTATAGTACACCCTTAGGAAAAAAGGGAGTCATTTGACTCCTTTCGGAGAGTTCCTGGCTTGATTTTAAAGAGGCACGTCAACGCTCTTTGGAGTTTTTCGGAGAGTCATGTGACCCCCAAGGGAGTTGACGTGCCTCTTTGAAGAAAGTCATGTACGCGGCAAGTCATTATTATCCGAGGGGAATCACGCTTACTCGTTGTTTTTGTTTGTTTGTTTTTCTTGAAGTGTACAGTCTCAGCAGGCTCTGCACAATCCAGCAATAGCCACATCGTGTGTAAGTCAACAGGTACGAGCAGCCAGCTGAAAAGCCCGAAGAAAGGAGAAAGGGACCGTGTGAAGGTTAGCGGTGGACACTACAGAAGGCCGCGAGCGTCGACAGAGAGTGCGTGCACACCCGTGTGGGTGTCCTCGTGACACGCCGTGAGGGGCTCTGTGTCGTTCTCACTTCGTAACTTACTGCCTTTATATGGACGTAATATATTGATCCGTAATAAAGAGAGCCATTGTGCCTCGTTGTGGCGTATACGTTAATTGGGTTATTAAGGCCCGATTTGACTCTTTAGATGGGCCAACCGTGTCATATATGGCTGCATATAACCCCATACATGAACCGACTCCGCCAGATATACATCCATATATGGTAAATCGAAGCCACATATGCTGACACATATGTTTATATGTGGCCACATATACTGACATATATGCTTATATGTTGCCACATACGCTGACATATATGCTTATATGTGGCCACATATAACCCATATAAGGGCCATGTATGGCATTTCCGTAAGGGTTCAAGTAGAGCCAGTAATTGTCATCGAGGGAAGTACGCGTGGTAGGTCAACTCTAAGCACGAAGGTGCAATACGTCACAAGCATTTACAGCCAAGCAGAGAAGTCGTCAATGCTTCGCTTGCGCTTAAGATGCTCGC
>NC_134704.1:54929254-54961754 GCF_043290135.1 Rhipicephalus microplus | reverse complement strand
CTTCATGACGTGACATGTGTTGGCGTACAAGCAGCCAATATTGATAAGTCACAACTGTGCGGCGGCTCTGTACAGCACGTCTGCCTCCCTTATTTATGAATAATGCCGGAGAACTGTATTGAATATTGTTCAACTTTGTTTGACGCATGACAGTAAGGCTGGAGATGATCAGGTAGTGGTACACCATGGCCGTGCTCCCCCCTCCTCCCAACCAACACGCCCCCTCCCCCAACCTTCATCATTTCTCACAACGAGGAAGGGTAGGGACGAAATATCAAATGGCGCGCAAGCATATAGTGTATCAGAGGGCCAACGGAAGCTGATGGGATGAGATTGGAGATATCGCAAGCGACACGGCCTTCTCACTTGTTAGGGAAAATTAGAGCAGTAACTGACACTCAAGTTTCGAGACCGTAGGTAATCAAAAGGACGAGTGATATCAACTGCATCAAGCAAATAACTAATAAAAGACGAAAAAAATAAACACACACACACACACACACACACACACACACACACACACAAACACGACTTTCTTAAAGGCTGAAAAAGAAGAAAGAAAAACCAAGAACGCACACGAGCTATTCTCACGACGGCGCGTTTTTCCGTAATTGCGGTTATCAGCGAGACTCGTCGAAGGAGACATATCGCTCTACTTCATGTTGGTCTTCTTTTCTTTTTATCATTTCCTCTCTGCACCTCCCGGTTGTTACGCTGCTTTTGCGGGTCACAGTTTATTTTTTCCTATAGCATTAACCGACCCCCCTCGGCCCTCTCTCTCCCTTTAAGCTGCAGGCGACTTTGGCGGCACGGCGGTGCTAAATGGCCGTTGAGCTGGGTGATCGGTGTGTGGAGGGGGGGGGGGGTGACCACGGTGCCTACGTGCTTGTGTGTGTGTTTGTACGTATACACGCAGCGCACAAGCTCACAGTGTAATAAGTGCAAGCGTGCGCGAAACATGCACACACACACCGACTCGCTTTAATACACACACAGGGGTTGATGGAGGGAGTACAGGCGGGGTGCTTTCACCGCTGGACTCGTGTACTCCTGCAAATGACCACCAACAGGCGCTGCCGCCGCCACCCCTGTGTACAAACCTACACCGTACCACCACCACCGCAGTCGCCACCGCCTTTCGAGAAAATTGCGCCCCAGATTTCGCTGGAGCTGCTTTTACATGACGGCGACGTGCGCGGTGTAAAAAAAAAGCAAATAAAAAGGATGACTTATGCGTTTCTTGTTTATTGTATTCTTTTTCGTGCCGACTGTGCACGGCGGTCTACAGCGATTAAAGACTGCTGATTGCGATGAACCCACCCCGCGTGTGGGGGGGTTTTGTGCCTGTGCGCCTCATGTGTATTATGGCGCGTTTGATCGGTATAGGGTATACACACGCGTACTTGTGTGCATGCTGGTCTCGGGAGTGTTGTAAGGCGCGTTTTTTGACCGTCGATACGGAGGAGTGGCCAGAATGAAGCGTGAAATTCGGCTATGAGAGATGGGCTCACGAGGCATGGCTTGTGTATTATTATTATTACTATTATTTTACGCTGTCGGGTGTAAGGGTAACGCATACCCGCGTGGGAGGCAAGACGGATACTGGAAAGCTGTGTAGTTAGATGGAGAGAGGCAGACCTATACCATATAAAGGCGAGTAATTGCACTGAAGGGTGTGTATCCTATACATAGAAGGAGAAAATGCCGAAACGAAACACGTGTTATGCAAAGATGTGCGCAGCGTGTGGCTTGTTGTCTTGCTTACAAACTTATAATGGGCAGCACTTCGACAAAAAACACCCCCCCCCCCCCCCCCCCTGAAAAAAAGGAGACAGTTTTCTTAGTTTGCGCGCAAGTTTCAAATAATAGCCAAGGTTACCGAACTTGGAGGCTGTGCTGTCATTGTGGCCGTAACAGGCACATATTGCATTGTCGTAGTCACAGGTCACAGTACTTGTACTAGCAGAAGCTGTAGTAGTAGTAGTAGTAGTAGCAGTAGTAGTAGTAGTAGTGGTAGTAGTAGTAGTAGTAGTAGTAGTAGTGGTAGTAGTAGTAGTAGTAGTAGTAGTAGTAGTAGTAGTAGTAGTGGTAGTAGTAGTAGTAGTAGTAGTAGTAGTAGTAGTAGTAGTAGTAGTAGTAGTAGTAGTAGTAGTAGTAGTGCATTTCGAAGATGTATTTGCAGAAAATATGTTTCGTGGAAACACTGTCTGTCGTCATGATAATCTGCGCTACAATTACACTTAATTTTTCAAATTTCAAATTCAAATGAAAAAAAAAAAAGCTTTAGTTCACTCTCGTTCAGAATACAGTGCACATTTGCAGCCCACTCACAGGTGTGACTTGCCTGATACGTATTTTTTGCGGCTTTCTTACGGGTAGTCGTCGTGTATACACCTGCAGGTGCACGCCATCGATTACGGTTCGCAGGTGCTTCCGCTGCTCCCACTCGGAGTCAAACTTTAAAGCGTTGGGGCAATTGCGTGGTTGCGATTGCCTGATTATGCATGCAGCCGAGCATTACTGGACTCATTCATGCCTGACACCGCGGCGTTGCGAGATACTTGGGATACTTCCTGTTAAGTTCGCCATTCGCGTCACGACCGACCTAGGCCTATTTTTAATTTCCTCGCTCCATCGGCCATGCCTGACTTGACATCATTACACGAATACCGAACGTCGTCGCATTGTTGTGTAGACGACTGCAAGGATACTATGTGTTCCGTTCGGACACTCTCGGGCCTGTACAGGGTTGACGTCATAATTATTCCCAAGTGTCAGGGCACTCTGAACGCTAGTGCAATGTCAGCCGCAGCGATAATGATATAGCAAACGAATACGATGATCGTTGCTTGAATACGGTGTGGTACGCGTATCCTGTCGCATTAAGATGCAGTAAGTGTAATTAGCAAGCCTATATAACAGTAGGATCCTCTATAATACTGCACTTCACTCTAATGTATCGCATTGTTCTATGCTGTATATTGTACTATACCACCTGATTTAACCCTTCAGTCTCGTGTTGCCTTAGCGACAATTGTGATGTGCTGCTGAGTCTCCCGCATTTCAATGGGGGCTAAATGCAACATCATCGTCGGTGTTCCTGCGGACTGAAGTGCACTTTAAAAAACGCCCACGTGGTCAAAATCGATCCGGGGTACCCCCTTACGGCGTGCTTTTATAATGACATACTGACTTTGCCATGTGAACCCCCAAACTATTCAACATTACGCAATAAGCGGGGCTGATTATTTATTACTGTATAGTGACTTTATCAGAATCCTGTAGATGGCTGTGTTTTTAAAACAAAGAAAAAAATTGAACGGAACGCATCGTAGTTCATAAACGTTAAGTTTATTATCCCAGACGCGCCATAGGTACACCTCGACAATTAACCGCCCACACGAAGAATGGAAGTTGCTATCGGGTACTGGCGTGCGCCAAGGAGGTTTCAAAAAATTGCATTTTTTTTAAAAACCTTCTTGGCGTGCGCAGACTTCACTGCGAGTCGTTGTGAGGGCTTTGCTGTGGCTTCACGGAGAAGCGTGACTTAACGACACGTTGATATGTGCATCAATGTTTTTGTGTATTACTTAGACATTGTCGTAATGACATCGTGGTGTCGTCGTATAGGCAGCAACTTCTTTACTCTCGCACCAGTTCCCGTCTCCAACTAGGATAGCCAACTGCATGCAGATCTCGTCTGGTTAAACGCGCTCTCTCTATGAGTGTTTAGAAAAAGGTGTTTAACAATTTAGAGTATACTTTGTATACTCCACTATGGGAGAGCAGAAAGCCGTCCCAGTCACAAACGTGACGTTGCCTGAACTGCTGCTTTTGTGAGTTTAGAGAAAAGTGTTTAACGGTTTAAAGTACTTAGTACTCTACTATGGGAGAGCAAAAAGCCGTCTGACTCACATAAGGGTATGATTTGAAAAAGTTCGCTATTTTGAGTACGAGGTACTCTGTTATGGAAAAGCAAAAAGCCATTGCGTGGGCCTTATACTTTATGTGTGTTTAGAAAAGGTTGACAATGATTTAGGGTACTCAACCATGAGAGTGCATAAATGCGTCCCGTTTAAGTTGACCGTCGCAATAGCAACTGTCAATGGAGCCAGTGTTTAGTAAAGTTGATTCTCAATAACAGTGAACATCAAGTACAATTCAACAGAACAGCCTGAAGCGACATCAATATTCATCCCGAGTGGTTCGTCCCCCCTTCCGAAGATACATTTTCGCCTATAGTGATGACGCGGACACACAATTTTGACGCTGGTTTCACTTAAGAAACTCGAACGTCCTGGTAAATTTCGTTCAGTATTCTGACATCGCTCTTAGCAAAACCTACTAATATTAACAGTAACTACGAAGCTTTAATTGATAGCATACATGGTGCTTTGCGAAACAGTAATTTTAGTGGAAACCTGCTAACGCCACTGTCACTCAAGGCAGGTGGGCAGACGCCCCGGCAAGCGGTTCGGTCAAACACCCGAGGAACGTGGGTTTCTCCATTATCATGTATACGCTGTACCGAACGCTATACGTGCACACAAGAAAAAAACAAAACAAAGGAGAAAAAAAAGAAAAGAAAACGCCAGGCTTGTGCGACATGTGCAGCACAGTCACAGCGAAAGCTAGAAGAGCAACCTTTCAGAGCCTTTTAAGTGTGAATGCGTTTTTTAGTCGGGCTATGTCAGGCGTCCGTCGGTGTCCGCGGGCCAACCGTTGTCGCTCCGCTTTCACTCCCACCACCTGGACCGGTTGTTACGTGCGAGGCTTATCCTCGCCCCTAGCAACTGAAGCAGGTGGTGTGGGCGGAGTAGCGGAGAGTGAGTGGAAAGGAGGAGCGCGCTTTGGCTTGCGAGGGCACTAGCAGTGCGGGAGCTCTATCAAGGGATCCGCTCGCAGGATTTCAAGCTGGACGGTTGTGCCCTCGCGATCTCCGACGCCAGCGTAGCTCCCGCCAACTGGTTCGCCCTCCGCGGTCTCCTGACGCCGTGCAGCTCTCGCATTGTGGCGCCCCGCCCTTGGACTGCTTCGACCGGATCCCCACTTTCCTATCTCCTTCTTTTTTCCGTCGCTTGCCTGTCTACTTCTTCGTCTATTTTCCTTCTATTCTTTTTATCCCTCCTTCCCCCCACCCCTATAAGGCACTGCGCCGTGTCGCCTGAAGGCAGACAGAAATTAGGTGCCTTTTTCCTCTACCTTGTAACCACTACAACCACCACCACCTATCAAGTTCATAAGTTCTAGCGGCTTGACGGAGCTCCTATGTGTGCGGAGGCAGTGTAGGAGAGGGTAGGTGCAGTGCTTCACCTTTCCTCTCGCCTTTCGCTCTCTCTCCTCCCTGCGCCGCACTCTCCCGTGTGCTCGCTCATACGTATATGCAAATGAAGTGAAGCGCGCGCCTCACTGTCGACCGCTCGCTGGCTGATAAATGGGTAAATAAATGGGTACGGTACAAATCCTCGTCTCGTCAATACTTTCGCCATTAAAATTATTACGCCGTGCACTTTCGGCTCAAGATATGAATTCGCATTTTCTCGCAGTTTTCTTTGGGGAGGTGGGGGCAATTTTTTTAAAAACACTCTTTGGATAACTGCTTCAAGCACACTTGCAGGGTATCCACTAAGCCATAAATCATCACAATTTTTGTGTTTAAACTTAAAAAGAGTTTACAAGGTGTCCCTTCAATTTTTCTTTTTATATTTTTTCTTTATATATATATATATATATATATATATATATATATATATATATATATATATATATATATATATATATATATCTTGTGTGTGTGTGTGTGTGTGTACGTGGCTCAGATGTCTATAGGATAACACGTGAGCTATACATTACCTAAGAGACAATGGTTCGTCGTTTTACTGTACATTATATGTGTCACAGTATACTGGTATGTGTTGTTTCTGACTACGTCCTCGCGTTGAATAGCGACCGGTCCAACGCGAGTAAGATAACCCTGCTGTGCGAGGCGAAATTTACTCACGCAGACTTGAAGGCAAGGTAACCGTTTCATGGAGTCCGTGTTGTTCGCATGCTTACAAGGATCATGTTTGTTTCGCCCTCCGTAATCCTTGGCAACTTAAGGGAAATGCTCTTTTTATGGGAGGGGGGGGGGGATAGCCTAACTAGTTAATTATAGCTTGCAGGCTGAACGTACCAACCCGTGACCCCCGAAACACCTGCGTATACATAGATGTATACTTACTTGCGTATGCGGGACACGTGGTACGTTCCGGTTGGAGCCTCACTGGATAGCGTACGCACTCACGAGCTCATATTACGTGCAAAGTAAGCAGCAATCAGTGTCGTGGATGTGGATACCGTAATTTCTATTACCAAATGCGCAAATCCGCAAGGGCGCAGGGGCACCGCATCTTTCCCGCCAAGTGTAACATGATAGAGTGTTTTTCAACGGTGAGATCACGTGTGACCCTCGAAGCATCACAGCGCGAAAAGTGTTGAGGCGTTGATGCCTCTATTTATTAGGGTCGTTCACATTATGTTGATGATGATAATTTCTGCGGTTTTTGTGCGTCAGAACCACGCCATAATTACGAGCCGTGACGCAGTAGGGAAGTACGGGTGAATTTTCAACAACCATATATAGGTTATTTAATGTAACATACGTTTAAAATGCATAGATATTTCTTTCATTACATTGCCGTTGAAATGCAACTGCCATGGCCGGAAGTCGAACCCTCACCCTTGAGATTAGCAGAGATATGCCTTTTAACTGCTAAGCTTTGTTAGTAATGATAATTACTTGCTGCTGAAATAGTATGGCCTTCAATGAAGTTTAGATCAGAAAAAAAATGTATTAGTATACTTTCGAAGATATCGGCTCGTGTTGGCTCTTACGTTTTCAACGTGTTCTGTTTGAAATTATGTGGTTATGACTTCACTATTACTGCGATAATTCGTGCCGTTTATATAGAAGGGGTAGCATAGCAGTATTAGCATGTGTAGCGAACACATATGGAAACAATCTGTTCCACGATAAATTGTAAATAAGAAATACGTTATTGGTCCGCTATAGATAGCCACCAACGCTTCAGCGTTTTACGCCAAACTATACACGCAGCACTAAAACTAGTCATCAAAACCAGGTATGCACATGAGACCACCAAAGCGATGACGTCAAAACATTGGTTCCATTTCATATATTGCTTTATACAACAAATCCTGCATTAATTTCAAGTTCACCGTCAACTGGTGAACTTTGTTTCAAATAACGATGGTCAATTTGTGTCTGTTATGAATTCGTACGTGCAATCAGCTCAATTTACTTCAAGTATCGCATTCACAGACTTGGGACTTGTTTATCGGACAATACAGAAATAGTGACGGTCAAATACACGGGTAACACGCAAAAATGACAAGAAAAGAGAAGAAATGAGCATGCATGCGACTGTGAATGGTCGGGTCTCAGAAGTTTTACTTATGTTACGCATATTACCCACATGCTCATACACAGTGGCGATATGGAAACAGCCGACGTTTGGCAAAGCTTATCAAGAAGGACTAGGCATTTTCCTGAATGCCAAACTAAGCTTTTCTAACATATACTGATCGTTTCATTATGTTTCATCCTTCCGTGTTCGCTACTGACGCTATACAAACTCACCGTGTCCCTATAACAAAGACAAACCCCGCCTCTTCCTCATCGTCCGGCATGCAATAGCAAACCTTCTTTCATGCAACTCGATATCTTCCGAGACGAGTCGAGCTATTACAATACAATACCCGCGAGCCCATAAGAAAAACGCTTCGTACGTAGCGAGACGGAGAGGGCATTTAGCTTTCACAAACTCATTGCTATCGCCTCCACGCGCTCATAAGCCGGCGATGAAGAGGTAATCGTTCCAGCTGATTAATGGACGGCCGTCGACTCGTGCAGCTTTATGGGAAAGCTGCCCGTCCACGCACGCACATACACACAGAGCAGCGGCCGGTGCCTTTATGTGGGCTGATGTATACTGCACGTCTCCCTTTTCTTTATCTCTCTCTCTCTCTCTCTCTCTCTCTCTTCTGTATTCGTGTATCTCACCGGGCGTTCGCAATAGAGACGCCGCTGTTGTTCTGTGACTTATGTGCGCGTGTTTATAGGTGTACAAGGCGGGGAACGCTCTTCGGGCGAGACTGACGAAGGTTCGCGTCGTGTGGGGCAACAGAGGTCCGATATATGAACGCTGCATGGAGAGACCGCAACGTTATAAAAGAGAATTGGCAATGAAAAGACCGCGAGTAACATTGTACATAAGAGAGGAGACCGTTATCGGAATACGGTGGCAATTTGCCTGCGAAGATTGCGGCTGCCCCACCGTATACAGCGGTCCTCTAAGACATGGTCTTTTATAGTTGAGTTATTTCTTCTCTGAATTGAAACCACATGAGAGGTTGTGTTTTGGAGTGAATTATGGTGCCCCACCGTATACAGCGGTCCTTGAGGACATGATCTTTTGTAGTTGAGTTATTTCTTCTCTGAATTAAAACCACATGAGAGGTTGTGTTTTGGAGTGAATTATGGTTCTGTTCTTTTCTGTTATGTTCCGTTCTTTTCTGTCGTAACTGTCTTGCTGTGGAGACGCTGATGTTCATATCACCTCGGCTACTTCATATGGATAAGTTCTGCAGCGAAAGCCTGCGATATTGTGTGTGTGTGTGTGTGTGTGTGTGTGTGTGTGTGTGTGTGTGTGTGTGTGTGTGTGTGTGTGTGTTTTAGCTCACTGTTCACATTCGGTAAAATATAGTTATGAGGTCAAAATGCATCAGCAAGCGAACACGCATGTCCTGTATAGTCAAAGCCAACTGCACGTCGCCAATAAGTTGCCTCAGATTACCGTAAATAATGGGTAGTTCCGGATTTATTATATAGCTTGTAGTTAAACTGTCTTGATCATGAAGAGTGTGCGGTACCATTAGAGGCGCCGCCAGACTAGGGTAAGGGCTTCCACTCTTCCCTCCCAACACTCGGAGTTTTTCCAGTTTGCATCTGTATATCCCACACGCACATTTGCTAACAACCACACGCCAATACATGTGAACTGGTCATTCCCTCCCCTTTGCCCTCTCTCACGTAATTAAATCTTCATTCCGCCCCTGCATGCATGCCTTTGAAAGCATCATGAATTAATATTTGACTGCGTCATTAACTCAAGGACGTATGCAACGGTACTTTCTCATATAGCGCAATTAAGTTAGAAGATGAGGATAATCAAGTCTTAAGAGCGAAATGCTTGAGTTCATCATCTTCAACGTCGTCACGTGAAACTATTAAGGCTAGAAATTTCAGTGAACACACCGATATGTCCTTACAATATAATTACCTATATAGTGTTTATGCGCACGTTATCAGCGGCTGAACTATAAGCAGACGCGCACTATTATCTAGGAGCTGACAGCACACGATTACCTGGCGACAACATCTCTTCAAGAAATACTGATAAATATAAAATGGAAATGCCGCAGCAATTGTTTCGAGCTCTCCGGGAATACATACTAAAAGCGTGCCCACGTTTCCGAGAAACCACAGCATGCATTAACATCACCGTGGTTTTGAGCTCATGCAGTTAGAATGAGGGCACAAGAATAGTTGCGATTCTCACTCTTATACTTACAGTTTCATAAAAGCGTGGCAGCTTGGGCCAGTTGGTATGACATGACGATATAGTTATAGCACGACAGCAGAACGACGACACAGGGACTTGTCCTTCGTGTCCTTCTTGTCTCTTTGTCGTCGTTCTGTTCTCGCGCTATAACTATCGTCATTACAGTTTCACGTTGCAAAAAAAAAAAACAAATTCGGTTTTGTATAGCGAATGCGTGACGCGTCACCGCGGCAGGCATTGCCATTATACACACGGCGAGATTTCTTCCTGAACAAATAAACCCTCTCCTGCGGAGAGGATCGCATAGCGAATACGATGCCGGTCGGAGATATCCCTCTTAATTGTGGCCGCGACGCGATCTTAATCGTCACCCTGGAGCACCGTGCCAAGTGAATGCCGGAAGCATGCTGCAGGCACGGCAGGGCTCTCGCCGTCTTTCTCTGCTGCGTATACATCGAGCATTCTATCGCTACCTAGCACTCATCGGGACGTCACTAATCGCGAGCGTTTTGCGTTTTCCTTGGCAGGCTCTCAAATATGGACACTTAATTGTATGAAATTGGTCCCCCCTCCCCCATCTGAAATGTAAAAACGTGTTGTTGGCGCTTCTCAGACGTGCGTCGCGAGGATATGCGACTTTTGTCATCGATGGAAATCGCATTGCCGAGGAGGCTTTGAGGAAGGGAGGCCCAAGCATATAGCGGTAATTGCGCCTGGCTGTGTACGTTTTGGCAGGGCTGGATCACCGACAAGTACGCAGATGTCGCATGTCGTCGTGGTGGACAGGTTAACGTTTATAGGAGCTCCTTCGGAACCTCGCGATGTCCATCCGGCTTCAGTCCAACCGGGCGCCATGCGAAATCGAAGCACAGCTAGGTGCAAAATATCTGTGCGCAAAACCGTCTACAAAGCGTACATAATGCGCATAAGACTTGATACAATAAATGTACAGACGGCTCCACTGTTAAAGAAAACACCTGTGTGAGGAGAATGTTTACATTTCAGTATCTTACGGAATCATGTCGGCTTAGATATGCATAACACTACTGGTGGTTAAAAGTTCCGACTCCTCTTGACAGACAATTGACTTGAATGAAGATTGTTTCTTAATCCACTTGCTCTTAGAGGGCCAGAAATATCGGTGGTGTGCATTCGAGTGTTCCCTTTACCAGTGGACCATACTGTATACATAGCGCCGTAAAAAGCACCCATCAATCAATGCATATGACGTAATGTTTACGAGAAATAACTAAAAGGTTGTTAACCATAAGAAATAGAAGGCCACTATTTATTATAAAATGCACACTGCCTCTTGTAATCATGAGTATTCATTTCGTAGATTTGCATGAATTGTTTTCTCTGCAAGACAAATGAAGTCTGTTTTGTCGTCATTGTTATTGTATGTCTAAAATTAAAATGTTCTGTTGAAATGTTATTGGCGTCTGTGACAACAAACTTTCTTAACATTGATTTGATTGATATGTGGGGTTTAACGTTCCAAACCCACCATATGATTATGAGAGACGCCGTAGTGGAAAGCTCCGGAAATTTCGACCACCTGGGGTTCTTTAACGTGCGTCCAAATCTGAGCACACAGGCCTACAGCATTTCCGCCTCCATCGGAAATGCAGCCGCCGCAGCTGGGATTCGATCCCGCGACCTGCGGGTGCAGCAGCCGAGTGCCTTGGCCAGACCACCGCGGCGGGGCAATTTTTTCTAAACAAGGCTTTTTGGTAGCCACAGGAATCTCACCATCTTCTTGCCGTACACGCGTAAGTGACCGAATCGAGCAACTAAACGTTTTCAGATCGTACAATAAACACGGAACGGTGAAAGGTAGGGTATTTCCATTATCGCTAAAAGACCTTAGTTAACGTTTGTTTAGAGCGCCTGTAAAGACGGAGGACGACGTTGGACACAAGGTCTAACTTCGAACAAGCGTTTGCGTTGAAACGGGGCCACTAACATACATACACTGACACTGGCGGTATATCGTAACAAGTCTATATTTCAAATTAGCACTCGCATTTTGTCCCTGCCAGGTACGGCTGACATGACATGTGATGTCAGCACGACCTGATGTGGACCTTCCTGCATTGTAAGTATTGTAAGTTCTTCCGCTATGGTTCCACATCGAAGTTGTAACGGATAGCATGTAAAGTTTATATGCGTCGTTTGTGTATACGTTGCAAGAAATGTCTATTTGTAGAACTTTTATGTTCCGAGAATTAACTTCTCGTGTCTTCGTTTGTTCCTTACAATGAACTGTTATAGCCTCCGCCTACGCTGATTGTCCCATGACATAGACCGAAAGAAATTATGCATTAGTCAGGTCCCTTTCTCACCCTTTGTCATTCATCCTTTTTGGTCACTTTCAATATATGTAACTACTGTATAATGGGGGTTATTACATTTTATATGCCATACATGTGCTTCTAATCTAATGTGCATGCTATTTTGTCTTATCCTCTCTATTGTGCGATTACCTACAATCATGTAACGCATTCGGTTTTGTTTTCTGCTTGCCAGGCTCTGCCACTCAAGCTTCCAATTGGCCTTGGCAGGCCTAGCCAAGTTTACAGCTTTTTTCAAGAACTAAGAGGTATTATTATTATTATTATTATTATTATTATTATTATTATTATTATTATTATTATTATTATTATACGTGTTTCTGTTAGCATGCATTCTTGAAACTCACTCTGAATCAATTGAAGTAGTGCATAAAGTACCTGGTACAACAAGAAAACTACACCTAGTTTAAAGTTACTTGGCTATAGCTGGTTCATTACTCAGGACCCATACATAGATGAGAGGGTACAATGACTCTAACACTCTGTGCGTTTGTGTTTAGAAGGCTGTACGGTCTAACTAAACCGATCCTGCCTTGGAACCTTTTTTCATCACGTTTATGAAAACACGGCAAGGTGAACAGACACCGATTCTTCTGGGGTTTGTTTGTTACCTTGTAGGTCAACTAGTAATGTATGTAGGGTGTGTATTTAGAATTCAATGCGAAAGCGCAGAGTTCGGTTCATGCATATTATAGGCTAAGATAGGCTAGGGATTCATATGATTTTTTTACACTATCATATTGTGCATGCAAACTATTTCATGTCTATAAAATTCAATCAATAAAATTCAAATACTGCACCAGTGCTTTGAAACTTGTCACCAGGGAGAGAATTCCCAATGCTGTTGTTTTGAACGAAGAGCATTTTCTCATTATACGTTGTCATATGTAAATCCATGGAGATTTTGTAACCTCGTGGATAATTGTATATAAGTGCGCATCTTATATGTACTATTCGTGTGTCTATTGATGTCGCTGGTTATACTGTAATTACCGCTCTGCGGCACAACGAGACGATGAGCCAGGTGCCGCCTTGTAGCGATGTCACTATATAATAACACGCTAATATCCATAGATCTCCTTCCATGGATGTCTTCCTTTTTGAAGCTGCATATGCGTTTTAACGGTAAAAATTATAGGTATACGGCACGAATTGCTTTTCCAAGAAAAAAAAAAGACGTGTTAGGCTAACGTGTTTATCCTGTGTATATCTGAGCGCGCGCGCTGCAAATCAGCGTAGATTTACTGCAAGGATCTGCCATTGTTAGGCAGTCATGAACACTCCGCCTTTGGCAGATGACGTTCTGGGTGTACGATTTGGAGAGGTTTGCTTACAGACGGCTTGTGGGCTTATCCTGTTGGCACTAACCTAAAAGACGGCAATGATTTTGTGTACAACATGCACATTATGTGTCCTCAATCGCACGAAAAAAAAAAGAAGTTTATGGCAAGAAAAAGCACATTGCCGTGTTATAGAAGCCTCGTTTTTTTGTTTTTGTTTTTGCAGACCTGCGGCTGATGGTATACGGCTGATGAGGCGTTTCTTGAAGTTATTCGTCCATGAGAAATGCTGCGCGTAGTCGAAATAACATTTACGTCAATTCTTGCCTGCTATCTTAGGTGTTTTCCGATTTAATCGGCGCTATGTATACGTTGATAATTCCATAAGGTTAAAAAAACATGAGAACTGGTTACGGTGTAAACAAATGATAATCCAGGTTCGCTATTTACCTGTCTTGATTTCACCTGTATTGTGCGCCAAATTTTGCCTCGCGTAATGTTCAGTATGTTCGATAGAGTCTGTTGATGGATTGACATCTAAATATCTCCAGTAATCTCTGATATTGTAATTTACTGAAATTCTGCGTGGTTTAATAAGAGTAATGGCAACGGACACCACACAGCTCACATTTAAACATATTTGTTCAAAAGCATTTCGTGGCTTTCAACTACGCGATGATAGAACGTCAGTACAACGTTCATAACGATGTTGAATTTAGATTCATATATCGAATCGCGGTATAATATCTACGAGCTTGACTCGTAAACTTTAGCAAAATATACTCATGTTATATGCAGGATATACGAATAAGCACCGCGTATTATTGGATGATGTTGGGCTGTGATCGCTCGGCAGTGCAAGGAATGACCGTGGCTCCACTGATTGTGGGGCATGCATTGTTAATCGACCCCAAGCAGTGATATTCAGACCAAAAAGTGACTAGTGACGCTGAAGTTTAGTCATCAGTAAGTATCAGTGGTAAAGCGTAGCCACATTTCAATGCGAAGGCATTATATACGTTCATCAAAGGGCAAAAATAGCCCAAGGAAGCAACCGCAGATCTGTGAAGGTGCTATAGTATCCCTAGACATTTATATGGGGCGTTTTACTACTCTGTCACGTGGGGCTCGTGTCTGATATTAATAGTATTTGGGGCTTAACGTCCCAAAACCACGATATGATTATGAGAGACGCCGTATAGTGGAGGGCTCCGGAAATTTCCACCACCTGGGGGTTCTTTGACGTGCACACAAATCTAAACAGGCCTCCATGGAAAATGCAGCTCCTGCAGCCGGGAGTCGACCCCGCGACATTAGGGTTAATTAGCAGTAGAGGGCCATGGCCACTGTTACGGGGCGGGGCGTCTCCCTGAATAATAGTTACACGTATACGACATATTAAAATAGTGATTTTCAATGTCAATCTTTCGTTGTTACCGGAATTATGCAAGCCGGCCGATCTTTCACGAATGTTCGCGCGTTTGTTCAGAAACCAGTTGTCAAAAAGCGCGACATGACGTCGGGAGCGCATTATAAGTACAAACGAGGCTGCCAGTTCTCGGAACCAGAAATTTATAATAATAACATGCTGTCATTATGCGAAGCGTATAGTGCCTCAATTGCCTTGATCTGTTACGCAAGTTATCACACCTTATCGTGTGTGGGAGCACGTAGGCTACGTGACGTGTGAGAGAATCCGGAATATGAAGCGGCTCAATGATAAGAAATTGATGAGCGGCACTGATAAGAACGAAGGAGTCGCTATATAGAGCTTGATGGGTGTAGCCATGTATAGTAACAACTCCAATTTGATCTCTTGTGAACAGGTGCGTTAAACTGAACTGACCACGAATTGTATGTATATATATATATATATATATATATATATATATATATATATATATATATATATATATATATATATATATATATATATATATATATATATATATATATATATATATATATATATATATAGTGCGATTTTTTTTCTCGTTTGTACAACAACCTCTATACAGATAATACAAAAGTACACTGACAGCGCAGTATACAGGAGAAGTTTGATGATAATCAGGGCTGCTATTTTGCAGCGAAGCATCATGATCCATTCGATGATATCATACGCTACTCACGGCCATCAATAACATGGACGAACCATTGTTTTGACCACCGGCTGCAGGCGCAAAGAGCACGAAAATGCATTGGTATCGAAGCGGTTACCGCTACGAAATTCTCGTCTCAAGACGGCAGTGCTGCTACACAAACGTCGAGGAACGGTATACGTGAATCAGTCAGACGGGGGCATTGTACTAGAACCAAAGCTTTCTGAAAGTTTCAATACCAAGTGTGGAACCGTTATCGCATATCAATCGTATATCGCTGCTCCCGGGGGCTATAGATCAGAGATAAGGCCCAACCGCATGAACTTTGCGTCTACCAATGTCCATCTGGTATGTCTTCCTTTGAAGGTGTTGTCAGGGACTGCATGAATTTGGAAGTTTACTATGGCTGAGCGCTGCACGTCAGACGTGACAATACATGCAAGCCCTGCCTCCTGATTATGTGGTAACCTTGAATGCAATTAGCAAGACGCACTGGTTTTCTTGAAGTCACTGCGCCTAACCTTGTCGAGGCTGGCTTAATCTTCCTATCTTTCTTTCTATCCAATACCTTCTGACACAAAATGAAAGAATTGATGCGATTCTATGAGCAACAATCGAAAGCTATACGACACCGAATGTCGCATCAAAATGCTTCACGCGTTCAGGGCTCAAAGCCCCCCAAAAATGGAGGCTCACTCTTTTTTTTTTCCGTCACGTAAGAAATCGCGAAACAAAAATAACGCAAACGAAAAATGTTCACCCCGACACTAACAACCTGTGACACAGCGCGAGCCTATACACCTGCCAAGACGCGTCATAAACTAGGAAGTGTGGCAGCTTGGGCTATAGTTGGTATGGCATCACTATAGTTATAGCGCGAGAACAAAACGACGACACAGAGACAAGTTTCGTCTGTTCATTGAGCTGTGCGCGAGAAAGCTCACCTGAGACTTGAGGGCGCAGCTGAGGTTATCCTCATAGTAGCCGTGGTGCGGCGCCAGCCATGCCGGCAGGCAGGAGCGACCGGCGGCGAGCGACGTCGAGCGTGCGCTCCCGCCGCCCACCACGGAGCACGCCGTGCTCGCACCGTTCACGCACCTCTGACGCGCACACCGTAGCCGCCGACCAGTAGCCGCGGCTACAACAACACTCCCGTACTTGGAAGCACGCACCGACTACACCAGGAGGCAAGACGGGCTGTGCGCGTGTGCAGCGAGTGACTGGTCTGGCTTGGCGGTGGAGTAGTCGTACCCGGCCACAAGGAGAAAACAGAAGCGAAACGAGGAAACCTTTGTCTCGACAGCGATGCAACGACTCGCGCACAAACTCGGTCGACAACTGCGGTCGGAGTGCGAAGCGAGCGGGACACGAGGAAAAATGTGAAGCACTGTTTGTTGCTCAGCCAGGAACACACCGGAAAAAGCAAAACACGTCGCCCGCGCACTGCCACAACCCGCGTTACCGAGCGCTCCGAACCGCACTGGCTGGGTCACGCGCCACGCCGCGCGAGGCCGGCCTTCTTTCCACCTACGTCACGAAACGGGGCGGAGACGAGGTTTTGAGAGACGCCTTCGTGGGAAGCGCGAAGGGAGGAGTCTCAGCTTCTGGCACGCTTTGGCGCCGTCGACCAATCGCAGCCGCGTTTCGGGTCCGGCGCTTCGATTGGACGGAAGTAGAGTTGAAAGAGAGAGGGTGTTGATTTAGAGAGGAAGACATGATTTTTTTTTCTCTCTCTCTTTGATTGACGGATGGGGATGCTGAGAGAAGGACTGCAAAGAGGGAGCACCCCCTGTTGTCGTTTGGAGTGTGCAGATGGGGCTGGCTTTTGAACGGCAGTTCTTTTTCATATTTTATTCCTTTGTACTTCTACTGCGAGGAGCTCGGTAAAGGAGGAGGGGGGTTGCAAATGAATTGGCATCCAGAGTTGCCGGCCGTCAGACAAATTGACTGTTCACTTTCTGTTTTATACTATTTTCTGTGGCAAGGGCTTTGAAGACGGCGCTTGCGATATTTTGTTGTTCAGGGTTCAGTCTGCTCTTCTCCACACGTGACACATGCCTTGCACAATCCGTTTCCAACTGTGTGAGTGAGAACACTAAGGACGAGCACGAAAGGATGAAGAGAGTAGTTGTGACTAGACGAGTAACGCCCGTGATGCGCCATGTGGCTAATTTGAAGTTCTCGCGCGGACGCTTTTGTCGTCTCACGTTAGGTGGCGTTTGCGCGCTTGAACGGTAAACCATAGAAGGAAACTTTTTTATTTTCACGCCTCAGCGTAATCATACAAACAACACAGAAAGTGCCTAAACAAGACAAAAGAACAGATATTACTTAAAAAGTTCTCTATCTCTCTCTCTTTTTTTTTTCTGACCAAAGCTCATTTTGTGTTTCCTGGCCATTTAGAGGTTTCGCGCTACATTAGTAATAGTAACGACAAAAAGAAACTGCTGAATTGGGCCTGAAACAAACGTAACACAATACATATATATAAATCAAGTTACCAGTGAGATGCAATGTTGCCAACTCTCGTTTTTGTGAACCACCTCGCCACAGCCAAGTGTACGCAAGCAGCAGCGATAAATCACGATCTCTGTGTTCACCCGCAAGCGTGCTTCTCCGCACAAGTGGCCAGCATTGCAAAAAAGCAAGACCTTCAGGAGCAGTTTTGATAAATGGCGTTCCTGGCGAATTTAACATTGTGTTGCGTGATAGTCGCTGTAATTTCATCGAGTTAGCAGTTCGCTGAAGTAAATACGAGTGCTCCTTTTCGGTATATATTCAATGGGTCATCGAAGCTGATGAAGCAGTAGGTAAAAAATACAGCGTAAGAACATGCATATCCTGCGCATTGCGAAATTGCCATCTTCGTTTCGACAGAGCCGCCGTCAATTAAAATAGCATAAAGAGGGACTTGTCGGCACCGTTCACAATTAGCCGTAAAGTGACACATGCACAACCCAGCCTGGTACGTGCTTACGCGTGCGTTTCTTCTTCATATTGCGTTGTGCCTTTCACTGTACAGCACATTGAGCCTGCACTAAATGTTCTGATGATAATAATACCGTGATCATAATATCGACGTACTTTACGGCGATTTTACCCATACTTCGTCACGCGATGCACGGCTTGTTCATCGTTACCCCTATCTTGCAATGCTTACTGAAACTATTTCTCTGTCCAAAAGATACGACCATAAAATGCCACTTTAACGGTATATATGCTTTTTTTTAACGTTCAATGACTTGCCTCGGGAATCTTTACGTCATGTTCATCATCGATATGCACAACGGTACTTTTAAGCCACCCACTCAGTCGTCCAAATTTTTATATAAATGGCGTCGATCTTACGTAAGATGGCGCAGCTCGCTCAAGAAAGGGCAACTTGGACAGAATACAGGGTGATAATGGTGTTGATAGTCGTAAGAGAAGCCCGAATAACTGAGCTGTAGTTTCGATTTTAGGTGTTGCGGGCAAGAACAACCTTCTTAAACTGAACGATAAGGGTAAACAAAATGCTGGGCGTGACACCTTCCGTGTACTCGGTACAACAAGCATGGCCCTTTGAAGGTACGACCCAAGTTCGTGAAACAGGCGAATTATTGTTGAGTGATGAGTCACTAGTCATCGTGCTATTGCCATCGAGCGTAACGGTACTCAAGCTTCAAACCTTCTTCTGTGTGTTAATGCGATGTGCTCAATGTTCGTTGAAGGAATAAAACCCTCCGAAACGTATCATTGATGCCACATTGCTGCTACATTGGTGTAGCTGTTAAACAAGCTTGCACAGGATAAGCATCACTATCTAATACTCTCGCTAACTATTTGGCAGGCGTGCACTCTGTTAGTTGGTCAGAGTGGTTGCCTGCGAATAGATAGCTCTAATGATCAGAGTAGACCAACTAGTCTGATTATTATCGCTGCCTCTATAGACCGAAGGGCTTTATATGTACCAACTATGTTGGCACACTACGTTGGCTCTACGTCCTAAATATCGCACTATGACCCTACGTCCACCATGTCCTAGTATGGCCCACATATCTCACTATGTCCCACTGTGGTCCAATGTCCCACATGTCTCACTATGGCCATATGTCACACATGTTCCGCTATGTCTGCCATGTCCGACACGTCCAACTATATGTAGACCAACATTATTGGTCAAAGTGGACGTTGTCTAAATATGTCTGCCAATATGCTTCGGAAGCGTCGCTAGAGTGTTTCTAAAATGAGAGGTACTTTTTGAACGCACACTGTTGGTACACATTGCATGAATAATCACGCAACGGCCGCAAAAATTGCCACGTGTGGTCCGGTTTGCGTTGGAGTTTGCGCTCAGCGCTGTTTACTGCACCATCCTATCAGGCTAAATGGGCAAATCAACAACACAACAACTAGTTGCTTATTTTAATAGGGGGCTCCACAGGGCGCTCCTTTAAGAACTCGTAAGTTGCTAGTTACTGCATAACAACTGGTTGCTTCCTCAACAGGAGGTCAGAAGAGAGCTTATCAATACGCACGAGTCACTATCAGTTTGCCTGCGACTCATTTTACGAGGCGAGCGTTTGTATGCGTTTATTCACTCGGATAGAGAAAAAACGGCGGCAACGGAAGCGCGCTCCTTTTTTGAGGCAACGGAGAGGCGTAAATATCGCCGTTGCGGTCCCAATTAAGATATGAGAGATTAGCGACGAGATAAGAGGGTGCATCGGCGGGCCGGCGCCGTCATCTTGCGAAAAGTGGAAGCCGGCGGAACGAGAGCGAAAGCCTGGCGGCCGATCGATGATGCAACGCAGTGTCGCCATCTCTCGGCGTTCTGGCAAGACTGCACGCGGCCGCCGTTCGCCCGTTGGCTCCACCGGTTCCCTCCCGCCTTTGGGAGCGTGTGTTGTGGAGATCGCGCGGACCGTGGGGTGACCACCCATCCTAGTCGTTTAAAGGGTGCGTCCCCCACCCTCAATCATATTAGAGAGAAATAGGAGGGGGGCAATACTTTTTTTGCAGACTAGTTGGTTCATACTTGAAAAAATTGACTTGCTGCACAAACTTGAAGGAAAACAAGGGAGACAGGAAAGCGCTCTTTCCTGTCTTCCTTGTTTTTCTTCGAGTTTGTGCAGCAATTCAATTTTTCTAGGAGGGGGGGTCAACGACAACAACCAAGATTCGTAAGTCGAGACGTTTAACACTGAAGGATGGTTGGTAGAACGTACAATGATGACCCCCATGCCTTTACCCAATCACGTCATTCCTGTCATTGTTTAAAGGGCTGGCTTTCCGCAGATTTTTTATGCTAATAATAGTGGCCTAAAGACCTTGATGCTGCGTGCGAAAAGTTGCATGCGAAGAGCTGTTTGCTTCCCACCTGTCAGAGCGCGGCCATGACAGCTCACCATATCAATCTTCGACGCTCGCCAATTTCACCACACTCGTATCTCACTACGACTGCTTTTACGCAAGGAGGGATGCGGTGAAGGTTTGGGGTCCAAGTTTGACGCAATGCTTAGTGGGTCGGGTCCGGCAGATCGGACACCTGTCGCAGTGAAGAGGAGGATACACCCATGCGCTGAGTTGGCTATCTTGCACGCGATGGAGTGTTTGCCGAAAGAAAAAGGGCGGGAAAAGCGGCATAGAAGGTGAGAGCAAAGGTCTCTTCACTTCTGAAGGCCCAGTGCATGGTTGAATCCTCCTCTCCGCTGCGACTATCTTTCATGTTGTCTTATGCTGAACTCCTCGTGCCTTTCATATCACTATTGATCACTCCAGGGAGCGCCCAGGCACGTGCAGGTGGTTAAACCGCGCAGCGTCAATGTGCGGCCCTGCTGTTTGTCACCGGGTTAACCACGGTGGTTGACGAAATTATCTCCGAATTCACCAAACCGGCAGCCTCATATGCCCCATCAAACGCGATATTTGACCGTTGGCGTCTCACGCCTCATCGGCGTGGAGGATGAGTAATGCATAAAAGCGTCACGTTATGACGTCTTCACGAAAACGTGGAAATCGCCCATATTTGTGACATCGTTATGATGTCATTATGAAGTCACTGTAACGTCACGTGGCGGGACGTCACATGACGAAGTCGTCGCAAGACATTGCAGCTTGGTCGACGGTGGCCCGATAACGCGTATGCAATGGTAAACCACGTGACGTGCTGGAGGCAGTGCAAACCATAGAGTTTCCCACAATACTTACTAGAGGGAACTCTGGCGCTAGTTTCTATTGGAGCTGCAATGCACGACGCTTCAGCGAGCATGAGAATGATGGATAGTACACACATTTGTCTAATATTCATACTTCTGGCCTGCCTTTGGCTCCGTTTGTGTTCGTGTGGCTTGGAGCTGTTTTCTTACGAAACAAGTATTAGCAATGTTCAGCAGTTGCGCTTCACCATTTTATTTTTTTAGACTTACTTTTCAAATTGGCTCACGAAGTTCAAAAGCATTTAATCTTTCTTTCAAAACAAAACCGAAACGCAGCAATAAACGAAGCCGCAAGTACGATTCACCACCCGCAAGTACGAAGACTAGGCAAACGTGTGTACTACCCATCATTCCCATGGTCGCTGAACGGTCGCAGCGCCAGAGTGCCCTCTAGTTAATATTGAGAAACTCTATGGTGCAAACGACGCTATGTGCAAAAGGCTTCCGAAAGACGGAGCACCAGGATCAGGGGTACATCGACTGAGAAGATGGCTTTCGCCGCAACCGCTGTCAATTTAGTATACAGGGGTAGCAGAAGGACTTGCATGCCCGCAACGCCGATATATATGGAACCGAGTATTGACTTTTCAAACGCGTACTTTCCGGTGTGCTTCGTGTTTATTCTTGCAGTCGGGCATACTAACCTAGAGGAAAAAATGGGAGAGTGAAGAGGTACAGCCAGGTTCAACCACACAAGCGTCAGGTTTTCTACCCTGCACAGGGGAGAGAATGTTAGCAGACAGGAAGGTGGCAACGTCTCTTCTGCATTTGCACGAGGCAACTTGAAGGCTAAAGCCATCATGTTTTCTTTTTTCTTTCTTCTCAGTCGATTGTATTGGCCCCTTCCCGGAAGCCCTCTGCACTCAACGTGGTTTTCTTGCAAGGCCTCCGTGATCGCATGCAGTGGAAGCTTTTAGTACCTCATGTGGTTTTGCAGCGCCTCTGGGATCGGTTCGATGATGTCACGCAATCACGTTACCACGTGGCATTACGAATCTTGGGGACTTGCGACGTCATCGTGACGTGATAGGGCGACATAATCATGTAATTGTTTTTTGCATTATTCGCGTTGACACAGCCGATGCGGACCCATATGGTCGCCTTTCAAGTTTAACGAGGCATCTGAGGCAATCGCCTTGGTAAGACGCAGCAAGTTCAAATGCGTACTTAACCCCACCTAGCCGTAAACAATAGCAAGAAATGACTTATACCCTTAATAGCTCTTAAATCACTCTTACACAAGGCGCAATAAGGGTCCCTACAGGAAAGTTAACCACGCCAGGTATATACTATTGCAAACAATGACGACTGCGCAGCGATCTTAAATCTTGCCTACCCTAAGCACTCGTCTGCCACGCGTTAGTAGAGATTCCCACAAACGATACGACGCGAAGACGTATTATACATAAACTATAAATCAATCAAGCTGTGCGGTGCCGCTCACTGCAAAGCTGGACACTAATGACGCTATACAAAGGCGAGATAAGAACGTCTCGAGTGAGGCGTGAACAGCTGCACGTCTCCGCCGATCAGCCGTCGCGATATCCCGCGAGACAAACGCACCGTGGTATCGCATATACGCTACAGCCCATATCTGATATCGGACGACGTCGCTTAGACACACCACTCCGCACCTCCGCGATTCATGGGATCACCTGAGGACGCTGATAACGGAATCGCCGTATAAAAGACGTGAGCTGCAGCCAGCTTTGGAGCCTGGAAACAGAAGGTCTATTACAGTTCTTATCAGGAGGAAATAGGTGCGGGGAGCACGCGAGTGCTGATATGTTGCCGTCAAAACAGAAACATCGCGTGAGCGTCAGCTGTTCCGAAGACTTCCGCGTGGTTATATAGACTGTAGAATGTATACACTGAAAGCGTGTACACAGATTTCGGCTCGCTTCTTGTTCTACTTAGAACTCCGCTCTATACATGACTCGGTTTATATATCATGGGAAAGCAACAAAATAAAAAAACAAAACCAAAACGGGAACGAAAGACGAAGAGCGTGGTCTTTTATATATATATATACGCAGCTCTGAAACAACTGCGCGAACGCTTGACCGAATAAACCCACGCGAGCGCGTGACAATGGCGCGTTTAGTGCGTCGTGATGTGGGTGCGTTTACATTAAGTGGCGTGACTGCCATAAGTTTCAGCGGTGGGCAGTGTCAGTACGCGTATTTTTACGAGTATAGACGCTCTGCACGCACGAATTTCAAGCGCCGCCCTTTTGCGCTCGTCGCGTGCAGCTACGGTGTGTATCGTATACTCTGGGCACACCGATACATTTCTTTCTTTCTTTCTTTCTTTCTTTCTTTCTTTCTTTCTTTCTTTCTTTCTTTCTTTCTTTCTTTCTTTCTTTCTTTCTTTCTTTCTTTCTTTCTTTCTTTCTTTCTTTCCTTCTTTCTTTCTTTCTTTCTTTCTTTCTTTCTTTACACGAGCTCTTCCCACGCACATTGACGCATGCGGAAGAAAGGCGTGCCTTAAGTAAATACCGAGCAATTACCACGCGTTCTTATAGAAGAAAACCCGCGCTACGCGAGCGTCTATATGCGGAAGGCTTCCCCGAGCTGCTATAGCAAGTATCGGTCGCGACGGCACGGTTTTCCCCGGCAGCGCAAAAAAAAAAAAAGAAAAAAAAAAGAAAAGGTAGAAACGCGACCGAAGTGGGAGCGTGGCTAACGCACTGCCTGGCGTCACGCCAAGACGCTTCGAAAACGCGTCTGGGTGCACACGGCGACGCCTGTGCGGCCGAGTCACGTGGGGAACCGTAAGTGTACATAAAGCCGATCGTTATTGTGAAGGGAAAAAATTCTCGGTATTACATGAATGATGCTTCCTATAGTTTATCATTGCCGCTTGTTGCGGCGTTACAGCGTGCCGCAATTTCATTCCGCCGTAAAGGCATATACTTACATATATACACACATCTGCTCCATTAGCCTTGGCTTTCAGGCAATGTGATGTATTGCCAATTTAATTTTCAACTTGCATATACATCAAGGTATGGAAGTTAACGTATAGTATTCTCGTCCAAAGTGGGCACTTTGGACGATGACGTATGATGACGTAGCCGTCGCTCAACGCAGTCGTATCTGATACCCAGTTCTCTGCGGCGAGGGATAGGGTTATAGTGTGTGAATGAATACAATTGAATCGGAGACACTCTCAATTATGAGCCCCGGACGCTGTCGTTGTTATCTTTGTTGCGGCAAGTCAAATCGGTCTAGCTATTTTGCGCTCATGTCGCGCTCTGAATCGCGTGGGCATATGTTCGAATTTGTGGCGCATGTTAATGCAACTAGAAGGACTTCTAATACATGTCTATCCTTTACATGTCAACTTGCTTTAGCCACTTGTCTGATCGATAGATAGATAGATAGATAGATAGATAGATAGATAGATACCCGGTAAAAAATAATTGAAATATGCCAGCGATACCCGGTAAAAATAATTGAATAATGGCAGTCGCACGCACCCAGTCGGGCAGGTCGGCGCCAAAAGTGTTGCCAGCAAGCACACATAACGGTCTCCCAAACTCGGACAGTGCATCGACACTGCACCACCCGCAGCCATTTTCCTGCGCGGCCACCGCGCCAAATTATCACCCCTGCCGGCATGCCCACTCGCTCTCCCACCCAGCCCGATCAGGCGCTACGCGTGCCAAGAAAATATAAGAAAAAAAAAAGGCGCTCATGCCCCGCAGGGGTGACCTTCTTCACCGCGCGCACTCACACCGTTTCGTGCTCGGGCGGGAAAGAGAGGGAGACAGAAAAGGCTTAGCTTGAACGCCGCGGCACAATTTGCCAGCCAAGGCCTCGTGCGTTTTTTCGGCCAGCGAACGAACAAGCCTGCATCGTGCATGGTCCGCCGTGACCTTATAGTCGACTTCTCTGCATGTGTTACTATGCGCGCGCGTACAAGAGTGCACTGCGAAAAGCGCAAATTTCTCACCGGTGCCGATAAAGTGCCGAAGGCTGAACATGACGCAATCTGCTTCCATTCACCGACTCTGCCCTGCGATCCGCGCGCCGAGGCGAACGGGTTAATCTGAGCTCTCAGCTGTGCGGAAAGCAGGCTATAGCTGACGCGGATGCTGTATGTAGAGATAGCTCTGTTAGCAGTGTCTTAACTTTGTAGCTTGCTTAACTTCCACTCGTTAGAACACTCCACTTCCGCTGAGTTAAATTATTTGATAAGGTTATTTGGGACAACCAATACAAAGACCGAGACCAGTTGATGGCGGCTAGGCTGTTCAGAAACACTGGCTTGTATGTCAACTGCTATACCGGCAGTGGTAACAACAGCGGCCATTGAGCTACGGAGTGTAAGGTAAATCTTAACAATAACAGAATCAGAAATTTTAGTACTTCCAAAATTTCAAACTATTCCACTTAAGTATACAGAATGAGGTCCCGGAGGCGGATACCAAATTGTCAATAATAATAATAATAATAATAATAATAATAATAATAATAATAATAATAATAATAATAATAATAATAATAATAATAATAATAATAATAATAATAAAATTACTACCAGAAGTCGTAATGTTCAACACTGAAGGATCGCTGGCAGAACGTACTTTAATGAAACACTGTAATACATATGGCAACAAAAGTTGCCGTCTTATTGATTGCAATCGACGAAGTCAATCGAGTTATCCATGTATGACAACCAGAAGTTCAGATTTAAACTATAAACTTCTAGTCAATGCGTCCATGGTTAACCGTTTTTTGAGGGGCACCTTGCGGACTGACTTTGGCCTTTTGTGTATATTTCAACATTTATTTTATAAGTTATGATGATTAGTACACAAGCCTGCCTATAGTATTCGTGCTTGTGCACTTCAAACGTACTTGTGGCTTTGTTTACTGCTGTGCTTTCGTTTTGTCTCGAATGAAAGACAGTACCGTTGAAGCTTAGTAAGCACATTAAGATTAGTGAGCCTAAAAAAAAAAGTCAAAGTGGTTGAGCGTAACTGCTGAAACTTTGCTGAAGTTCGTCTTGCAGCATAGCGTATTCAGGCTATACGCCAAGCCAAACAGAGCCGAAAGAATAAAGTTTGGACAAGTCTGTGTACTACCCATCATTCCTGCCCCGCCACGGTGGTCTAGTGGCTAAGGTGCTCGGCTGCTGACCCGCAGGTCACGGGATCGAATCCCGGCTGCGGCGGCTGCATTTCCGATGGAGGCGGAAATGTTGTAGGCCCGTCTGCTCAGATTTGGGCACACGTTAAAGAACCTAAGGTGGTTGAAATTTCCGGAGCCCTCCACTACGGCGTCTCTCATAATCATATGGTGGTTTTGGGACGTTAAACGCCATATATCAATCAATCAATCAATCAATCAACCCATTATTCCGATGTTGGCTGAAGCGCCATGCGTTGCAGCTCCCATAGACACTAGCGCCAGAGTTCCCTCTAGGGGATTCATAGAAAAGTCTATGCAAATGGGTCACATCTGTGTCAGAATGCCACTGTGCTATCCTGCGCATGGAACGGACAACCACGTTTTCAGCAACAGTATATACGTAAAAGTTCTTTGGAATACAGACATAATATAATATCGGGGGGACTTTTTCCGTCTCAAATTGAATACAAAATACAAACCGCAGGCATTGGACGGGTTCTAAAGCTTGGCCTAAATAACGCCCGTTCAGCGAAACGAGGTTATTGGCTTATTCTGAATGAAAAATGGAGAATCGGCGAGGCCGGCACCGGAACGAAATTCGGGCGGGTTTGCCCCGCTGGCGGAAATGAACCACGAAATGAATGCCGCGAGGAAAGTTGATGCTTCTCGGAGGAGAAAGCGGCAATGTCCCCGAGTGAGAAATCGTTCAATGGCTGTTAACGCGCATATGTGTGTCGCAGGTGCGCATTCCTGCAAAACACGTGCTCCTCTAGGCGGAAGTATGGTTAGTTCGTTATGGCGTCCGCACGACAATTTTTTATAGAAGTTGCTCTGTGTTTGTTATCTCATTGTTCAGTTCTTCTTTTTTTTTCATTTTTACAGTGAATTAGTTGCGACAATACTGATTGTTGGCCTAGTTGGTACTTGCTTACTGACATGCTTTGGCCGCAAATAACACACACACACAAAGTAAAGAAACACTTAACGACAAGCACAAGCAAACGCCGCTTGTGCTTGTCGTTGAGTGTTTGTGTGTGTGTTATTTGCGGCCAAAGCATATGCCAGTAAGAATTTGTTGCCTTCGACATTTCTTGCACGGGGCACGAAGAATGATATCTCCACGTTTGTCGGATTTGGAGTTGGCTGTCGGAAGTTTCATTTGATTATTTTAATAGCAGATTGGGGAAAGGGTTATACGAAGGTATATTTCACGGAATTCACGTTTGCCAAGTGATTAATTTGATGTTGATAAAGTCTGAGGTAGAAAGACAGACAAGACACACATATAAGCGATTCATATTACGAGCAATGCACCCATAAGATATCTTATACATTGCGAAGTAGCGCTCTTAGTCTTAACAGGGACAAATGGGAAAAGATGGACCCAGCACTCGCAACAATATTGATTTCAAAAAGAAAAAAAACTTCATATTTGCACCCCCCCCCCCCCAACGACAGAGAAATGAAATAACAGTTGATGAAAACTTCTATAATAGCATATTTCACACATTCAACGATAGGATAATCGCAGCACGTGTAGAAGTCAAATTAACAGTCCGCGCATTCTTATCCAGGAAACAAATTTTTCGCGCACACTCGAGCAATAAAAACGAAGCACGTGTCACCAACTGGCCCAGCTTTCAACTTCATTGACTCATAAGACAACTATGTAACCCTCGCAGCAAGAATTGTTGCCACTGGCGTGAAGGAAACACGCGTTACTTGCAACGGGAATTTACAAGAAACGTTGTGGCGCCATCTCTGTTCTGGAATCAGGGTTAAAGTATACGTTTTTTTTTTTTTTTTTCACGCTGCCGACTTTCTTTTAACCTTCTCTGCCAGGACTGACCCGCCTCGCTGGCGAGATGCACGCTTTTCGCCGCCTTGCCGGCGCCACTAACTTTGAAATCCGTTGAACCATTTCGAGTCGAAATTTGCGAAGCGTGCGCTGCAGACATCTCTGTTCGTCGGCTTCTATAGGTGTTCGCTCGCGCTGCGCTCTGGTCCGCCACGACGTTTCACGACCCTAGCTGATCGTTCTTCGTGCTTTCTTGCTGAGATACTTGCAGACGAATTCCCGGAAGGTGATACCGCCTCTCCCCCTCCCCCATGGAAAAAAAAATGAATCTATAAGCGTGCTCTTAGGGTCGTAATTCTCATTGCGTCGATTCGAAATCACGTCCATACCGATTAGCTTTTTTTTTTTTTTGCAATTGGGACACAGGTAATGTTTCCGAAAATCGTTCGCTTGAGAAGCGCACAATACTGCGTTTACCTCGTTGTGCAAACAAGCTGTGAACGTAAGGTACATGCGACGTATGTATAGTTACTCGTTTATAACTGTCATGGAGCCGCGTGCTTGAATGTGCGCATTTGTGCCCGGCTAATTCTTCGTCATCACTTACAACAGCTTTGCTGACACACTATAGGCAGCCACGTGTGAATAGTTGTACTGGTCTGAGACGAAAAAGAGAGTTGGCGCACGAGTCGGCGGTGCTCTTTTGTTTGAGCGATTACTTTTCTTCGGGGTGGAAGCATTCTTAAACTATTCCGGAAGGCCACAGCTGATCGGTGTGTTCAGAGGAAAACCGAATAATTTCAAGGACATATATTGGATGCATGCATCTTAGATGTCTTATGTTCGTTTTTTCCGCATTTTTCATATCACTAATTATACGAAAACCAACGTTTTTGAAACTTGAAAATGAAGTCGGTAAAGTGCAGCGAATCCACTCAAACCTCATTATAAGAAAGTTGCATCGTAAGCAAAAATAGGTTCGTTATATTAAAAAAATCGTTATAAAGGTATGCTCGAAAGCTGCACCTATAGCAAGATAATTTTTCGTTTACTTCGGCATACCCGACATTTCCTAATATGCATGTTTTCTATAGCGAGGTTTGGGTGTATTATTTGTGCTATATTTTGAGTCAGTTATGACATATTCACATTTTTTTATTACTATATGTTTAAGTGTTTCCAGCGCTTTCATTTTCTTTTTGCCATTTGATGAATATTCACGTTTGTTTGTTCTCATGATGGTGTCATGAAACCCCAATTTTGTGCAAAACCACGCGCGTACATCAGAAGGTCTTTTGCGCTTTAGTCAGTGTAAAGATTGTTTTCGTTTTAATATGTACCCCACTGTTCTGTTTTACGTCACTGCTCTAGAAGTTCTTAGCTTTGCTGGGAAAGTTCGTGTTGTTCAGTGATCATGAACATGTGTATGTTAAACTCCCCTGCCTGTATCGCTCCACGTACGATGAAAATATTGATTTTCTGAAACGAGGACAATATAAAACAAGGCCAAAGTCGTTCTGTGTTGGGTGCAATTCATTCTCCTCTTTTCCAGCACCTGCTGCAGGGCTGCAGTGTTCACTGAATTCATGTTTGCGAAATGCGTGGATTCAAACGCGACAAAAAAAAAAAAAAACGGCGCAGTACGAGCGAGCACGTTCATTAAAAAAAAAAAAAAACGCCTCACACGCGTGGCAATAAAAAAAAAAGCGGAAGGAGGGGAGGGGGGAGAAAAGGCACGGCTTGTGTTATTTTTCCCATGACGACACACACCTTGTGGTGCGCTGCCATCATGGCAGCCACCATTTGCACCACTTGTACCTCATCTCCACCACAAGGAACGTAGCTGAAGGAACATTTGTTGCTGCCAGCGCTGATGTTGCGTCAACGTCCTAGATACTTTCTCATTCTCCCTGCTGCGGCAACGTTTAAACATTCGGCGCTGTTCGGGTGTTTAAAAGAAATGTATGACTATACTACGAAGTGCTCTACTATGAGAAAGCATTGAGCTGTGTGTATCTTTAGAGAAACGCCAGGCCTGCGTGGTATAGGCGCAGCACATGTAGTCACAGCGAAAGCTAAAAGAGCGGTCTTTCAGAGCCTTTTCAAAACACTCATTGGGTAACTACTGCAAGCACACTTGCTTGGTACCCACTAGGGCTTTAATAATAAACTTTTGACTAGTAGGCCGGGATTCGGTATGCTATTTTTCGTCATTCTTCTGAGAAGCCTGGTATCCGCTAAACACTTGCTAGGAATTTTGTGCCGATTGTCCATGCAGTGGCTGACGACGATGAGGAATTATGGCTGAAGGGGGTATGCGCCAAAGTTAATAGGGGAACAAGAACAAGCTTTTGTAAGGGGTTGGAGCATTGGATGACCAACTCGTTACGCTAGTCACACTGTGCGACGGTTTGTTGTTATTTCGCTGTTGTAAAACGCTTTACAAGTCGTATTAACGCGATTGCTTTCCCGACATCAAGCACTAAGGCAAGTTTGAGAACGAGTCACAAGCACCGGTGTAGCCCAGTGGTAGAATAATGGGCTGGAAACCCAGCGGACCCGGTTTCAAGTCCCACTCTGCCATTGGCCATGCCTGCCTAAGGCAAGTTTGCCAACAAGTTACAAGCGCCGGCATAACTTAGTGGTAGAATATTGGGCTGGCACTCAACGGACCCGGGTTCAAGCCCCACTGTTTCATTGGTGCTAATTTTATTTTCTAATTTCGCACGATGTGGTTACGGACACCGGCGACGGCGGCGGACAACAAGAATGGCGCGTGACCCGAAAAGTTATCTCATAAAAGCTTTCGCTGTAAAAACTGTCCAACAATTTAGAGTATAATGTACGCTTGAAAAAAGTGGTTTTACGGTTAAGAGCACTTAGTACTCTACTACGGGAGAGCTGAAAGCTGTCTTAGTTAAGGCCCTGTTGGCAAAAATGTGTGTACAAAAATTGGCAGATCCCACGTACAGTGGGAATCAATGATATGCGAAGCACGAATGAGAAATGTTGATATGTAAAATCAGCACAACGTTACGAGGTGGATGATGCCGTACATGACTTACGTGTCATGATTATCATGTTTGAATGTGTAGTGTGCCTTCGTCATCTATTCACCCCACGTGATATCAAATTTAGTAAACGTGGAGCTAGCGAAACGGCCGCGAGCACTCTATGAACGTGGTATGTTGTCATGTTCTTACATGACACGCATATCAGGATTATCATGTTTGCACCAGTCATATATTTCGTCGTCCATTGACGTCACGTAACACCTAATTTGGTATACGTGGAGCTAGCAAAACGGCCACGAGCACATCATGAAGGGCCCAATATACTCCAGTGTAGCATTGACGCGCGCGCACGCTGGGCACAGTGACGCTACGTAAGCAAAACGCGAGCAAGTATAGTCTGACGCCAGGCGCGACCAGCGTCCGTCGGCGCGGCCCGACGGCAACCGGAGCGAAATGCGACATGCTGCATTTCGCGCCGATGCGTTTCCCAGACAACACTGCGTCTCCCTCTTTTCGTGACGGAGGGATGCCAGGCGCGCCGAAACGCGCATGCGTCAAAGGAGCGCAGCGCGGCGCGCGCCCGCCAGGATATGGCAGGACCGGCACCTGCAGCGCGGCAACGCCGGCGTGACGCGACAAAACGATCGCCGTTGCGTACGCGCGCCGTGTCACGTCGAAGTGTATTGGCGCCTTCACTGTTGCATGGAGTCCATGTTCTCAACTGACTCGCGTCTCATAATTATGTTTGCACGATGCAGTATCACACCTTCGTCATCCATTCACGTCCCCTAATACTAAATTTGGTATATTGGACGCTAGCGAAACGGCCGCTAGCGCCTACTTAGCGAGGCATGAGGTCATGTTCTTACATGACATGCATGTCATGCTTTTCATTTTAGAGTCTGTCGCGTGTGTTCGCCATGCAATCATGTCATACCATACCAGTTTTGCAACATGCCATGTCAACGAAACCACCGCAACAGCTGCAGGA